>NC_085139.1:244352329-244459068 GCF_024139115.2 Armigeres subalbatus | reverse complement strand
ATATGCAGGATCACGAGGACTGCGAAAGGATCAGATCAAGTGCGAGTACTGCGGAAAACTGTGAGTATATTTGTTTTGTTTGACCTGAGTATTCGCCAAGTTTTGCCAAACTTCTATGTTAATTTTGGTAGTACTCTTTGGCATTTTGCCTCTTATGCAAGCAAGTTCATAACAGAGTAAGGTAGCAATAAAGAACTAGTTATTATTGAGTTATTTTCCTGCTCGGGGTGTGTTATGACCCGGTAAGAAATCGGCATAGAAAATCCGTATGATATAAGGCGATCGGGTGCTTTATCTTCATATAGAAAATACGAACACCATTGTAGACGCCAGGAAAATAATTCTTCCAGTGCTCACGGGTTACCGATAAGACCTTACCAATAGTCATACTCGAAATCAATCACCGTGGTATGTTTTATCGCAAGATCGTGAATCGCATAGGAACACATTCGAAAGTGTTTTTTAATTTTCATAAAGATCACATGCCTGTTATTATGCAGCATAATGGCGAAACTCATCGTTCACTGCAACACTTCTAAAATTTCAATTGAATGTCCTTCCATAAATTTATGGTGCTGTCCTGCATCAGGGCGCTTAGGAACGATACAAAGTCGATCATCAAAGCGTTCTTTCGTAGAACACTGATCCAAATCATGAGCAAAGCAAGTAAAACACTAGCGATAGAAGCCTGATGTGTCTGAGAAAAGCTGCTGTCATCTGTCTTTTCATAGTTTAATCGATTGTACTTTCAGTAATTCCATTGCTTACTTCTATCGATGTAAAGGATTGCAGACCCACGATTAGAAACGTTAAACTATCCTTGAACGAAAATTGTCATCAGTGAGGAAGATTTCCGCACCATTTAGTTAGCAAAACTTTGTTTTTGGTCCGTGCGGCTCTCGTTTATCCTTCTATTTGTGCTGTCACTGATATCGTATTCAACTTTCACATTTCATGAACGTTTTTTTTAAATAATACTTTTAGTAATAGGCAATGGAAAATGGAATGTTCTAATAATGAATTGTGTTTTTTCAAGCTCGCAAATTCTTTCCATAGGGACCTCGTTATAAGAATGGATGAACCTTCTAGCTCCACTAAATGATAAATAATTTTTACTTGCTCATATCCAGTATCTTATATCTAGCTATAGAAAATATTTCTATCAACGAATGTCTAGTAAAGCCGAAGTTTCTCCAGTTGAAATACGCGTCCAAAGGCATGACAAATTAGCAAATCTGAAGTTCCGGTTCTTCTTTAATCATAATAATATCAATCCAAGTGCACCATACGCTATCCCATCGCATGGGATGTTGACTGTTTTGTTCCGTTTTCACGCATCTTCGAAGAATCATCGCATTTGCCAAGTAAAACCCGTTTCGTTCTGTATTACTGACCCACAAGAAAAATATGATTTGAGTATACTCCTAGGAAAAAAACAAAATACATTCGTGCGAAAACTTTGCCAAACTGCGGGATGTAAACAGAATCAAAACTGTCAAACGAGCCGGGTCAGGAACAACGGGGGTCAAAAAAGTGAAAAGTAGCGCATTGGCTCGACACAAGAAGTCGCATTAAAGAACTTCTAAGCACGACGCATAATTTCAGTAAAGAGATTTTAACTGCTTATACAAATTATAGACAAAAATTAAAATCTGATTGATGTACGGTACGGAAAAGTTCTAAATTACATATCGGAAGCATCTAATTTATTGAATATTTTCCAAAAATGTATTCATCATACAGTTCGGAACTTTTTCCGTATCATACATCAATCAGATTTTAATTACATTTTGTCAGAATTTATTATAAGCATTTTAAATGATCTTCTATGCTGTGCTGTAGATTCTCTCTAAAATCTTGTCTCTTCTTATTTTACTTGATTCGTCTATAGCTTTTGCATTGAAACTTTTTTTCGTCGTTGAAAACATTGACTTGTCTTCTGCGACTGCTTCCTGATAGACCATTTGCATGTTATTCACTTATACATAAATAATACTGTCAAAATGGGATTTGACAATAAAATTTCAGCTCGTTGTTTTTTTGACGTTGATGCACCTACACAACAATCGGCAAATTGTCAATGATCAGGATTACCAACTGATAACTTTCTTCTTGTTGCCTTCTTGTTGGCGCTGAGTGCTCAACCCAATGGTGGGAATACAATTTTGGGATTTATCGCAATACGTTTTGACAGTTTTCTATGGAATACTCGCTTGCAAGCTTCACAACTTAAAAAGACAGTTCAACAATTTTCAAATAAACCTGAGCAGACAGTGAAGTCAGCATCATCTTCTATGTAGTTTTTAGCGGAAATCTTGTGCATGGTTTTGTTTTCTGTATTTTCTCGATATTTTATGGAGGAGGGGATTCCCGGATTTTACGAACGAAAAACCACTAACAAACAGATACGTGGACCTCGGTAAGATGACCGTTTTAACTTGAACACTTTTTGATTTTGAACCTCGTTTTGAACATCGTTGAAATCAAAGTGTCCAAACGCCATTTAGCACGCGGAATCGAGAGAAGAATGATGGAACATCGTGAAACGGAACACAGAACACAGAACCAAAACAAAATAGCAAAGAGAGCAACCAGAAACTGGTTTTCTGATTCTCATAGAGTTAAGAAGTTCAAAATAAAATGAACCCGTTAATATGAATGAGGTACCGTTTAAATTATCGAGGGTAAACGGTATATAATGCACTGTCCTGTATCCAGCTTTCCACGCTCGGTAATGGCGACTTGTCGTTTTTCTTCCTAAGCAATGGAGGGGAATCTGCTCCTGGGTTGACGTCCAGGAAGTGCGGGGTTAGGGACCACCTCCTTCAGCAAACGAGGAAGGCAGGGCTACATCCCGACCCGCTAAACCGTTTATATTGTCGCAAGTCTGTCCCTTCGGGCAACCAGAAAGTAATGCTTCAATCTCCACAATTGCGATCGAGTGGGTGCAGTCAACTCCACCTCTTCGATCGATTCGCAGACCTCCAGCGTAATATCGTCAGCGAAGCGACGATTACCACGCCCACCGGAACTTCAACCTCAAGACACCGTCATGACGTTCCATAACACCGGACCCAGTATGGAACCTTGCGGAACCCCTGAGGTTATGTCAACCACTTCCGACCCGCCTCCGTGTCGTATACCAGTACTCGATTCTGGAAGTAGCCTGAGAATCTTGCACAGGTACTGGATCAACGGGCGCATCTCAATAGCTGCCCAACTGGCACTATTAAAACATTCCTCACGTCGAGAGTCACTACTGCACAATAACGAACTCCCTCCTCTTACGCTGGATAGTATCTCCGCGGATTTGGTAACGAAAGATAGCGTCTACGGTCGACTTACCCTTTCGGAAGCCAAACTTGTTACTCGATAGACACATCCGCACCTCCGTGCGTATCAACAACCTGTTGAGGATGATCTTCTGAGCACCTTCCCCGCCGTATCAAGCAGGCATATTGGTCTATATGCCGACGGATCCGGTGGTTTTCCGCCTTTGGCAAGGGACCAAGCTCGCCTTTCCATGCTTCAGGAGAAGACTGAACAATTTCGGAGCCTCGCAATGTCGCTTTGATTCCAGGTTCGAATACCATCCGGTCCTGGGCGCCTTACCTACCTAAGGGACTGTGCAATCCCCGGTTCGCCACAGTTACTCTTCCTTGTCGGTACTGACCCTGGCAGCTCACAAAGGAGGCAGGGACTGGGTCTGACGTGGAAGAGCCCCGATGATCCTCTAGCATCTCTGAGACGCTCTGTAGGGCCATCGCCCACGTGTCTTGACCATTACGACCCTATAGGCTCACCCATGGATTCGCGTTGGACTTTGATACAGGCCTCGAAGCAGGCTTTTGTCATCAATCTCAGTCTTCAGAGGGCTCTAGCAGCCACGAACGCCACCCTCGTTCAACACGCTCCTCTTCTGTGCGTGCTCTGCATCCGCCTCCTGCCCGTAGGCAGGCGCGCCAGGTTCTCAATTCTTGAGTCCACCAGTAAGCCGGTGGCTCTATCTTAGGGGACTTTCCTAGGCATGGTGGCATCGCATGCACGCGAGAGTACTGTTACCAGCTACTCGCCGCTCAGACCGAGAGAGTATTGTGTTCGCGGCGGCGCTTCCTTAAACACCTCGTCGTCGAAGTAGATGTCTTCCACATACGGAGGCTAGGCCCGCCCTTCTTCCGTCCGCTGAATGCTGGTCGTAGCGATATACTGAGCGAACGCATGTGGTCGCTGTGAGTGAGCATCATCTACCCTCCAGTTCGAACTACTCGTTGGCCAGGGCTCCAGAACGTAACGTCGATAATCGACTCGGCACCGTTCAGCTGAGGTACTTGTGCCGACATTGCCAAATCCCATCCAAATGGCCAGTGATTCAGCAGGATCTGACCCTTTCCCATTCCACGGCCCAGCGTTGAAGTCCCTGCCATCACCCCAGCCTACACCCCATCAAGTTAGACGTCAAACAATCCAGCTCGACGAACGCTCGATGAGCATCAAGGCGCATATACTGCAACCGTAACTTGTAACGAATCTCGACCAACTCTTGACTGGGATTTCCCGTTGTCCATATCGCCGCCATTTTAGACCCATCGGTGACCCAATTACCTTCCTGGCGGGTACCGGTAAGGATCTGCATGAATGCGATATCCGTCCCCATCAGCAACTGTCTGACACAGTCTGCTGCATCCATGTTCAGGTTTAGCTGGTTACCTGCACTGTGATTTTGCAGCACGCTTAAACGCCGGAACTCGAACTCCCATGGGGTGTTGCTGTTCCAGGTTTGTGGAACAGATCAAACAGTTGGGAGAGTTCGTGCAGCATTGTGCTTTATGTCCCTCCAATCCCAGCGTCGGCAGAGCCTTCTTCTGTCAGCTTTGCAGTCCCATTGCTGTGCCCGGTTCCAGGCAACTTGAGTTGCTCTTAGGGCACACCGACCATCCCACCTTGACACCTCCTAACTTGACTACCTTGAGGCATCCACAGATAGCCAAACCAATGCTAACGCGTCCTTGCTTAACCTTTCCGTAGCCGAACGGCTGCGGTGGGCGTCTCCACTTCACACTGTCGCCGCAGTGCCGTGACGAGCTCTTCGACTTCGGTGATCTCGTCCAGGTCTTCAACCCTTAGATTCACCTCCGTCGTGAGTGCCCTCACTTGACCGTCTCGCCTAGGGCTTCCTCCACAATCTCTTTGTAGGCGGCGTCTTTGCAAGAACCCCAGCTCGAGGATCATCTTGCCCATCCGGTACGTCTTATTCGACGACGTCGGTGCCAAGTTCACCAAGCTTGACGTCACTCTCATCGCGTTCAAGACGTCCGAGTACTTAGCCTTGATGAGTAGGGCATCGCCCTGGAAGTTTGACGTCTGATCGACGTTTGACGTCTAAAATACGTTGCAGTTATCGAACGGCATTTGTAACTGAAAAAGCAAAGGCTATCTGACGTTTATCATCTTTCGCTGCACGCGCATGGACGATAGAGTTTAGCACGGAAACGCTTCCGGTGCTTCCGTATGAAAACTATTATCTTTCTGCGCGCAAGAGAAAGATGATAAAACGTCAGATAGCCCATGTTGCAGTTATCGAACACAGTGTACGCATATTCATGCAAATTTGGTTTCTCTGTTCTGTAAAGCTGTTTTTTACTTAACTTGATAGCAATACGTAACTGAACGAAGACAATTATGCGGAGCAACATCGCCTGTTACCTGTTGTCGGACTTCAAGCTCAAAATAATCGAAGCCGTTGGAATGGAAGTCACCACCTCCGTCGGAGTTGTCACGTTCATCGTGGCTTACTGTCCCACACAAGTCAAAGTCGACGACGGCACGTGACCCGAACTACGAAGGGATATAATCTAGCTCACTCGGTGGCAGGGGCCGGGGACTGAACGCAAATCATCAATCGTGGGGAAACACCGTCTCAAACCGGAATGGAGTCATATGGTCCAACGATATTGGAGATATTGGAGGGCCAGAACACCATCCTGAACCCTGACAGCCCTAACCGCCATTTTCACGAACGATCACGTCTCCCAGCCGGTCGTCTTCCAGGAGCTCAGCTCTGATCACTCTGGTGGTGGCGGAAGTTGAAACTGCGGTGAACCGGCGCGCTTTCGCATCCACGAGTCATTCGGACGTTGTGACAGACGGGTCGAACGTCAGTGGGTTGAGACTTTCCCACCCAGCCAGCATAGTCGGAAGAAGGTAAACATAGTTCCTTGAACTGAAGTGCTATTGCATAGTTGTAAAAGACTATGCAATGGAAGTTTAATTTTAATAAATTATCGGAAAGGATGCACCGTGTCTTCTTGATCCATTTTCGTTTTTTAAACGTTCTTCTTTTTCTTCTTCTTCTTCTTCTTATTGGCATTACATCCCTACACTGGGACAGAGCCGCCTCGCAGCTTATCCCAAGTAACCAAAAGTTTCTTTAAGAGTACGTTTTTCGCTTAAGCAGCTCAGTGAAGCTGATTAAGCGAAAAACGTACTCTTAACGGAACTTTTGGTTACTTGGGTAGTGTTCATTAAGCACTCTCACAGTTATTAACTATGAGGTTTCTAAGCCAGGTTACCATTTTTGCATTCGTATATCATGAGGCTAGCACGATGAAACTGTTGGAATATCAGGTAGTGTGCGACGCTTCGCTGTAGATCGAAGATGGATAAGAAGCGGGCGCCGGTTAGTTGTAGTTGCTCTTTGGTATAGATTAAGGAAATTTGTTATGGATTATTGTATATACCTATTGTTGAATAAAGAGAACTGCAGCTGCTGGCAGAATTATCAGTCAGTAGCCTGCCGTGGTATGGAGAGGGAACTCTAATTGTTATTCTTTGTGAGGGGGTTCCCTTGCTTATGGCCAACAGGTTATGGGCCCAGGAACGATTCCCGTTCTCCATCTTAGTGTGATGTTATGGCCGTCGACGTTATCGCAGTGGGATCATGGATCGGCCGCATAAGTCGCGTGGCGCAGTGGGATCATGGATCAGCCACGTAAGTCTTGGGTAGCGCCGGACGGCATTCATCTGGAGGGAGGGAACGAGCTGGTCAACAGAGGGTGCTGTGCAAACGTCGGATAGAGGCCATTTGTACGGGCAACGGATTGGGCCAGGAGGAATTGTTCGGCGAGAAGGAGCTATGGACGGGAGGCTCGGTGTTAGGAGGAGCTAGGAGAGTTGCGAGGCGTGCACACTAAGGAGGAGTGTTGGAATATCAGGTAGTGTGCGACGCTTCGCTGTAGATCGAAGATGGATAAGAAGCGGGCGCCGGTTAGTTGTAGTTGCTCTTTGGTATAGATTAAGGAAATTTGTTATGGATTATTGTATATACCTATTGTTGAATAAAGAGAACTGCAGCTGCTGGCAGAAGTATCAGTCAGTAGCCTGCCGCTGAAAGAAAGGGAACTCTAATTGTTATTCTTTGTGAGGGGGTTCCCTTCCTATGGCCAACAGAAACTTTATGCCCAGGGAAGTCGAGACAATTTCCGAATATGAAAATTGCCTAGACCGGCACCGGGAATCGAACCCATCCACCCTCAGCATGGTCTTGCTTTGTAGCCGCACGTCTTATCACGGCTAAGGACGGATGTTATAAGAGTTAATTAAAATAATTTTAAAATACACATATGTAGTTACTGTTGGAGAGCGCGCAACAGTGGACAACAAACGTACAGCGGACAGATAAAGCGAATCGGGAACGTCGGAACGGAAGAAAGAAAAACAACCAATCAGTTGGACTTTACACGAACGAATACAATTCTTATTTATTTACATTTGACATAAACAATTAATTCGACAACACATCAACAGTCATGGTGTGTTCATTTCGCATATCAACATTGAGTTGTCTCGATTATGAGGGGTGACGATTGCACGTTAAAGTTAATTTCAACACCCCTCCTCAAGTCGGCAACCCGATAATCACATTTTATTATCACAGATCGACTTGTAAATAGTCACTTCACTTTCAACTTCGAACACTTGATCTTCAAGTTCAAGTTCAAACAATCTCAATCCTCTTCTTTCGTATTACTTCCATTTTCTTTTGTTGAAAATATTCACCCCTCCTAGCCGCAAGCTTCGTCAATTCGCATAAAATTTCTTCTCTCTGCACACTTTCACCAACTAGTGATTCTTCATCCGTCGTCACTTTGTATCTTTCGCTATCATTATTTGCCTTCTTTTCTTATACTCTTTCCATCATTTTCTGCAACAATTCGTCCACATATCGCCATTTTTAATCATTGTGCTTCTGGGCGCTGCAACACACTGCTTATGCAGAGCACTTTGTATCCCTTACCATTGTTGTACTCGTTTTGATTGGCTTACGTCTAACACATACTGCTTTCCATCATAATGCGCGGCAGCCATTACAGCGCCATATTTTGTAATTTTCGCTTTATTGCCGAAGAAACTGACTTCCATTCCCGCTCTCGCAACACGATTCACCGAGAACAAATTACAGCTGAGGTTGGGAACGTACAGCACATTCTTTACTTCACATTTCTTTCTCATATTTCCAACCGCTGAGTACACTACAACATCGCCAGAATATTCCGCTAACAGCTTCTCACCACTTGCTACAACTACTTCAACCGGGTGCTCCAGACGCCGCATCATGCTGAAGTAATTACGGTCGTTCACCATGTGGTCCGTCGCTCCAGAGTCTAAGAACCACCGCAGTTTCACATTTTCTTCTTTCTCTTCTTTGGATGCCAGAAATGCCACATCCGCACGATCCGAGGATCTCGTGTCTTCAACAGCTATGTCCGCTCTACGATTCTGGAATTTCCTCGCATATTTATCTCTACCGTAATCATTCGCATCCGATTCCACCAACACATTCACACGGCAATCGGCTTGTTTGTGTCCAACTCTACCGCATCTAAAACACTTTAACTTCTTCCAGCTTTGTCTGCTAAACATGGCAACACGCTCATCTTCGCCCCCAGGGGCCAGCAGATTTCTTGTTTTCATGTCCACGTCGAGTAAACGCTTCTTTACAAAAGCCATTGTAACACCGGTTGGAAGCGTTTCGATTGCAGTCACTACTGAATCAAACGACGGTGGCAGCGTCAACAACAAATGACAAACCGCGTCAGAGTCTTCAACAGCCGCACCACTTTCTTTCAACTCCCGAATCAAACGATCAAACTTCAGCAGGTGTTCCGACAAACTATCACTCGCATCCTACACATATTTCAATGTGAGGAGCTGCTTTCGGATAAACAACTGTCCGGCAACACCGCGGCGCTCGAACACCGCTTTTAGCGTGTCCCATATTTTCTTCGGAGTCGCACAGTCTTTCACCAGTTCAAGCTGGCTGTCAGCAATCGCCTGAATTATCACAGCTTTACACTTTTCTCCGCGGCTTTTCGTTCCACCATTTTCTTTTCTTCTCCGACTTTACACTAGCGGAGTCGTCCGCCATCAATTTAAACTCGTCGATCTCACTCATCTCCCGGTGGAGGCAATCCAGCAGATCGAACGTGTCGAGAACGGTTTCCATCCGAAACCTCCAGTTGTGGAACCCGGACCCGTCGAACGCGGCGATTTTCACTTTATCGTCCATACCTGGGCCAATAACCTGTTGGAGAGCGCGCAACAGTGGACAACAAACGTACAGCGGACAGATAAAGCGAATCGGGAACGTCGGAACGGAAGAAAGAAAAACAACCAATCAGTTGGACTTTACACGAACGAATACAATTCTTATTTATTTACATTTGACATAAACAATTAATTCGACAACACATCAACAGTCATGGTGTGTTCATTTCGCATATCAACATTGAGTTGTCTCGATTATGAGGGGTGACGATTGCACGTTAAAGTTAATTTCAACAGTTACAGCTCAGCTCCTGAGACGTGGAGACGTGTTTCCGATTGCGCTCTTGGAAAGTCAAATGATCGATTGCAGGTTAAAGTTCGATTCCGTCCATGCCGCGTAGCAAGTTCTAGTGATCCGCGATGAGGCGAAAAAATACTTTTCGTATTGACTATTCCAGTTTCCCGGCGAAGCCATCATTCGAAAAGGTTCACGGCTTTTGCCGCACGGTACTCGCCCTGAAGAAAAAGTGTTGAGACTACAGCGCCACAGAGGTGAACAATGTGCGTTCGTCAAGGCTGACAACCTAGCGCTCGCACAACGAATAGTGCAAGAACATGATGTGAAGCATGAAGTGAAGCCCGCGGTGCACAAGCTTCGCATCACCATGGAAGATGGATGTGCAGAGGTTAAAGCGCACGACCTGCCAGAAAACATCCCCGAAGAAAAAATCGTGCTAGTCCATCGAAACATCGATTCCTGGATAACGATCGATGGACAGTAGGCCTACATTGTTTACAAGGGACAGATCGTCTCTTGTAAACACTGCAAAGAGCAAGCTCATTCTGGCATGTCATGTGTCTAGAACAAAAAGCTGCTAGTCTAGAAGAGCTATGCGAACGTGGCGAAGCAAACTGGGCCACGACAACCACCGAAGAAGCCGAACGTTGCAAACCCCCCGAGCGCCAAACTGGTAGGTCAGTGTTCCCGCATCGCTGGAGGCTTTCCCCGAGCTGCCACAGCCGTCGAGTCAGACCAAACTGTCTGGCTCAAAAAACCCAACTTCTAGCCAATCTGCTGCTCCAATTACACGAACGGTATCTCCCAGTACGTTGCAAGTACAAAACGCGCGCCGCTCATCGTCGTCGTTGTGCACACAACCACAGACCGCTGAAGTGGTCTTGGTTGACATATTTAAAAAGGCAGTAAACGCGATGCGATCGAAAGATGCCCACCCGGCAAGAAGCAGCGATCCCGCGACGATGACGACGAGCAGGATGTGGACTTTCTTCATAAATGGCTTCCACGTCATACAATCTAGCATCCATCAACATCGGCACGATCACGAACCCCACAAAACTGAACGCACTCCGAACCTTCATAAGCAGGCAAAACCTTGATAGCGTGTGTCTGCAGGAAGTCGATAACGAACTGCTTTCCTTGCCTGACTTTGTCGTTTTCGCGAATGTGGACCATACAAGAAGAGGCTCAGCTGTAGCGGTGAAGGAGCATATCTATGTCACTCACGTGGAAAAGAGTCTGGACAGCCAACTAATCGAGTGAACGACACAACGATCTGCAACGTCTATGCTCCCTCCGGCACTGCACAGCGCGCTGCTAGAGAAGAGTTCAAGCCAAAATTTTCAAAACGACTTATCTGCTTTTGTAAACAAAGATTTAAACGACGATTTGACGAATCTGATAGCTCTCCCACGCAAACCAACACCATCAACAGGTAGCGGCATCCTTTACCTACCTATTGATGGTGTTGGTTTGCGTGGGAGAGCTATCAGATTCGTCAAATCGTCGTTTCAATCTTTGTTTACAAAAGCAGAAAAGTCGTTTTGAAAATTTTGTCTTGAGTTCTTCAATGGCACGCTTGCCCATTAACTCCGCCACTACACCGAGAACGTCATCGTAGTTGGAGATTTCAATTGCGTACTGCGTGTGTGCGTTCGTCCAGCCAGAACACCAGTCCGTCTCTTAAATCCGTCTCTTAAATACAGCAACTGCAGCTATGTTGTGTGGGAGAAGCTATGTCCACGTGAATCCGGTTTTACCGGTCATGGTTGTCGAAACGCGCGATCTTGCCTCGTTCGGATTTACGTGAGCTGTGGTCTTTGCGACGAATTTCAGTCTGCCTACACGCACGTCTGCTGTTTCACGGATCACAAAGCTAAGACACGGTCTTCACCCACTGGGACACGAGCCCGGGCGCGGTTTCTGGGCTTTTCGACCGCATCTTCTAACAGAAGAAAACGTTGCCGAGTTTCGATATAAGTGGCAATATTGGGCCCGGCAGCGCAGCAACTATGGGTCGTGGATGCAATGGTGGCTGTCATACGCTAAACCTAAAATCAAGTCCTTTTCCAAGTGGAAATCTCGAACCGCCTTCGAGGAATTCCACGACGCGCATCAGCACCTCTATGCGCAACTACGACTAGCGTACGACAGCTATTATCTGCAGCCACAAACCATAACCACCATCAACCGGCTGAAAGGAGAAATGTTGGCACTGCAGCGTAATTACTTCCACATGTTCATGCGCATCAATGCGATTAGGATTACGCTAAAGATGACAGTGTACTCGGTGAAAAAGAAGACGACAACAATGAAGCAACATTGGAAGACATGGTGATGATTGACAGCCGGACCGCTATAAAGCCAAGTTAGTAGCAAGGGGATTCAACCAGAAAAAAGGTTAAGAAAATTATTTTGAGCTTTGAGCAGAAAAAAGTGTTTGACTTCATGGAGACATACTCTCCAGTCGCCAAATTGGACACCTTAGTGTCATGCTGGCAGTTGCCAACCAAGAACGAATGCTAATCCATGAAATAGATGTGACGGCGTTCCTGAATGGTGTACTCTCCGAGGAAATATTCATGACGCAACTGGAGGGTATGCGGCATCAGAATGGGCTGATCTGCAAATTGAATAAGTCCCTTTACGGCCTAAACCAGGCTTCCAAAGCATGGAACGATATATTTCATGGCTTTGTGATCGGATTAGGTTTCCGTCGATCGAAGATCAATGCTTGTATGTACGAGGCTCTGGCAAAAGAAAGATTTTTCTAATATTGTATGTAGACGACATCCTTGTCATTGAGAACGAAGCAGTTAAAAAGAGTCTTGCCAAGGGTTTCGACATGCCAGACGGAGGAGAAATTACTAGTTTTCTTGAGATGAAGGTGGAAGATGGAAGGTGGAAAGAAACCGTCAACAACGGACGATGAGAATAAGCAACCCGAAAGGGACTTGGAAGCTTTGCTTGATTGCTTCAATATGGTCGACCAATGGAATGTCGACTTCGTTTAGAAAAGGGAATCGAAGAAAATTGCACAAGCAAACCCTACAGGGAGTTAATAGGCTGCCTCATGTATGTGACACTATCTACTCGCCCAGACCTATCGGCAGCAGTTAATTATTAAAGTCAGTTTCAGTCTTGTCCGGCAGATGTACATTGGGCACACCTAAAATGGATTTTGCATTACATTAAGGGAACACTTGACTTCGGACTTCGAAGTACACTGCGGACGATGATGCGAATCTGATGGAAGCTGTTCGGAATAGAACCAGTTTTTTAAGCAGTACTTTTTTTGGTAGCAGCTAAAACTAAATTAATATTTTTATTATTGAATCTATCAGGTTTCGTATTTTAATTTTACTTACAACGATTGGTTCGACACTCCTTTTACACATAATAGCGAGCGATACCTTCTTCTAGCAATATTTCTTGAACCTGTCCTGCTTATATTATTCCGTTCCTGTGTACATTTCTTCAATTAATTATTTGCATTTGATTCGCCATCACATTTACTTACGACTAAACCAAGAGTAATTATGTTGCTTCTCTGTCAGGTCTCAATCTTCACGGGCAGTACCACTAGCAATTTTGTTCCGCAATACTTCCTTCTTCTATTAATTATTATTAATATTCAGTTCACTGAAATAGTTAAAGTTCAAGCTTCAAATAGCGGGCTGTTTACCTTTACACATTCTATTTTCATACTCTTCTTTCTCTTTTCCAAGCGCCTGCATTGAACGATACAAGACGGCAAAAACAAATAGGTACGCCACCAGTATCTTCGACGGACGCTGTAGTGTTGGTCGGCACACTGGGCCAATTGCGGTGTTAACATGCCCTAGCCCGTAACATCCTGTAGTTCCTCTGATCTTGAGGATTTACCTTCAAACCTACATCATCGTCAAATTGGATACCGCATGCTGATGCACTCCTCGAGCTGCACATACAACTGCCTGTCCAACTCGTTCGTCGGTCCCGCGTAACAATTTATTTTTCTTAAACAACTTTGGTGATCGTCGAAACGCTTGTACACATCGCGCAGTTCTATTGAAGCCTTCATGATGGTTAGCATATCCTGTAACTGCTGCTTCAGTCGACGATTGTTTGGGTCCATACACCGTCCATCCAAGTCGGCATCGCACGGCTATCGGATCCGTCGCTGATCCAATCTTGGATTCAAGTGGAGCGAAAGTATGTAAGTTGTTTAACCCAATCAGCATCTCTGGTCGTTCGTTGTAGGAGGAAATAGGCAATCCTTGTAGATGGCTGTACTGACAACTTAATTCTTTGGCATCCAACGATTGTGCTGGCAGCATAAGCTTGTTAACCGTGTGAACTGTACTCAATAGCATATTGCTTTTTGCTTCAATCCCCGACACGCATATATTCGCACGCGTAGAATTTCGTTCCACTCGTTCTATGTTGGCCGTCCACTGAATTGTAAGCTTTTCCTGGACACCGACTACTCCCAAGCGGTCTGCGAGTTTTTGTTCAATAAGTGCCACCGAAGCGCCCTCATCTAAGAACGCTAGTGCGGTGATCGACTTCTCTCCACGGTGCAGGCGTACCGGAATCATTCGGAACTTCGGACTGTCTGTCTGAAACTGCGCTGTGATTCCGACCGTTTCGTCCACTGGATGTAAGAGGGAATTATGTTCCTGACGACAATCTCCAACATGGCAGCGCAGCTTGAATTTGCATTGTGTTGTCCCATGCATGTTCAAGCACACCTGACAGAGCTTCCAGTGCTTAACCACTTTCATCCGATACGAATATGTTAGATTTTTGAAGTCTTGGCAGTGACGCAGTCGGTGATTCGTTCGATTGCACACTCTGCAAGGGTTCAAGCTTCTCCACCTTCCATCGTCAGCGGACGGACTTCTCGATTGACTCTCTCCCTTGCTGTGCTTGAACAACGCTCCTCTTGTTCTGGTATTCCCGGCTGCCGAACGTCCGTCATCCGAAGGTTTGTATTCGAGACCGATATTCGCTTCGCATGCCTCTGTCACGATTTCTGATAAAAAATTCGTGAACGTTCGGAGTGTCACCTTCTTTTTTCCGCGCTTGAAACGCACCCATCCGCGTTTGTCATTATCTGGGAGTTTATCTACCAGATCTTGAATTAACAATGGATTCATCAACTGCTGCTTGAGATCTGCCGCTTCCAAGTGTTCACATAACTGCTCGACCATAGTGCTAAATGGAATAAAACTAGCTAGGTTGCCTGCTTTCGGTGGTTCCAGACTACGAATCTTTTCTAGGTGACTCTGTAGAAGTTGTTCCGGTCGACCGTATAGTTGTCGCAGCTTCGTTATTACCTTAGGTACCGATTTTGGAAGGAGTAGTTGTCCTCGGACCATGTCAAGAGCCGGACCTTTTAAGCATTCCTGTAGGCGCACCAGATTCTCGATAACAGTGTAACCACAGGCTTCATTCGATGCTTGGTACGATCCGTAGAACAACGAGCATTCTTCCGGCTTGCCAGAGAAAATAGGAAGTTTCCTACATATACCACTTCTTGCGGTTGGTCTGATTTGTTGCTGCTCCAGCCACAAATTGTGTTGGTTCGAACTGTTGGAGCTGCATCTAGCCTTGTCACCAAACCTCTTCTTTCTTGCTTTTCCGGTCGACGGAACGTCAGATTCTTTTATAGATGCGTCGCTTTCATCAACATCACCGTCGATGTCACCCGAATCGCTTTCTGCAGATGCATTGTGCAATGCCTTCTTAATTTGTTTCAGGTTTTGTTCCGTTAGCGTTCCAATCGGCAGTGGAGTCCGATTCGCCGTTGATACACCTTCCCCAGGATCGATCTCCTTCCTTGTCTTGCTTACCTTTGCAGAACATTTCAGTTTATTCATTTTTACGTCGAGATCCTTCATGACGTCTTGGAACGACAGCTGTCTGGTCATCATGCGTTTCAGCTGCAACCGCCGCTCTCGCAGAATCTCCTCATGCAGCAGCTTCTTATTTTCTTCTTTCTCTTCACGCATTTGCTTCTCCAACATCATCCGCTTTCCTTTCAACCATTCTCTTGATTTCCATCTCTTTCTTTTTCAGCACCATTTCCGCATCTAGCTCCTGCTCCATCCGCTTTTGGGTGTCCTCCATTGTTTTGAGCTTTTGCTCTAGAGTTAGCGCAGCGTCGGATTTGACACTGAAACGGTCCAATTCGTCACCGTTTCTTTTGGTAACGTTTCTCTTCTTCTTCTTGGTTTGCTGACAGATTTCATCGGCACAAAACCACTTTTTAAACTTCTCTGCTTCTTTAGTTGAAAATCCCACGCAGCGGAGGTGAAACCACAGCTGACATCCGCTGCAGCAAATCATCTCATCGTTCTCCATAAACGATTCATCGCAGGCGGCACACGGCATTTTAATGAAGTCAATGATTTGCGCATTTGGATCCGTCATGATGCGAAAAAGATAAATCCGACACAGGTTCAATCGTTTTTTAGTATGTTCGGAATAGAACCAGTTTTTTAAGCAGTACTTTTTTTGGTAGCAGCTAAAACTAAATTAATATTTTTATTATTGAATCTATCAGGCAGTGACGGGAAATGTCATATCGATGTCATGGGACTTATTTGTTAATAACTTTTTTCACAAGTAATTTAGAATCGTATGTTTTATATAAACATAAAGCCCTCAAAGGATACTAAAACTTGTTCTAATAGGTCATTGCTCTAAAACTGAAATTGGCGGCGTGAGAGCCGATTTAGTGTCAAATGACATTAATGTCATGACATTTCGTGACATTTTTTTAGATTCGTTATCATGCCTCACACTGTGTATTTAGAACAATGTCCTGTTTGGCAAAGTTGTAGGATCCTTTAAGCATTATATGTTAATAAAAAAATCCGAATTGTAAATAACTTTTGAAAAAAGTTATTAGCAAATTAGTAGTAGCAACCCCATGACATTTTTTTGACATTTCCCATCACTGCTATCAGGTTTCGTATTTTAATTTTACTTACAACGATTGGTTCGACACTCCTTTTACACATAATAGCGAGCGATACCTTCTTCTAGCAATATTTCTTGAACCTGTCCTGCTTATATTATTCCGTTCCTGTGTACATTTCTTCAATTAATTATTTGCATTTGATTCGCCATCACATTTACTTACGACTAAACCAAGAGTAATTATGTTGCTTCTCTGTCAGGTCTCAATCTTCACGGGCAGTACCACTAGCAATTTTGTTCCGCAATACTTCCTTCTTCTATTAATTATTATTAATATTCAGTTCACTGAAATAGTTAAAGTTCAAGCTTCAAATAGCGGGCTGTTTACCTTTACACATTCTATTTTCATACTCTTCTTTCTCTTTTCCAAGCGCCTGCATTGAACGATACAAGACGGCAAAAACAAATAGGTACGCCACCAGTATCTTCGACGGACGCTGTAGTGTTGTTCGGCACACTAGGCCAATTGCGGTGTTAACAGCCTTTTGTGAATTTGAGATTTGAGGAGAGGTGAATTTGCTGACAGACAAGACTATGGTGGCAGCCAGGTGGAAGGAGCACTTCGAAGATTTGTTGAAAGGTGAAAATGAAAGTGTATTAAGGAGCAGAATGGACATAGTCGGCGATGGTTAAGCTGTGGAACCAGCAACGCTGGATGAGGTAAAGAAGGCTCTAAACGAGCTGAAAAACAGTAAAGCTGCTGGAAAGGACGAAATCCCGGTTGAGCTTCTCAAACACGGAAGTGAGCAGCTGCATCAATCAATCCACCACAATATGCAGAAAATATGGGAGGATGAAGAACTGCCGGCTGGTTGGATGGCCTCCTATGTCCAATCTATAAGAAAGGGCACAGACTGCCAATGTGCCAATTACAGAGGGATCACTTCTCTGAACTCGGCGTATCAATTCCTGTATCGTATCCTGTTTAGCAGACTGAGACCGCTTGAGGAGTCCCTCGTCGGCTAATACCAGGAAGGTTTTCGTGAGGGCCGATCAACGACGGATCAGATGTTTAGCCTGCGGATGATCCTTGATAAATTCCGGGAGTACCACTTGCAGACTCACCATCTGTTGGGGCGAGTTTCTGGCTTGAATAAAACCATCTTGACAGCAGTGTCCTTGATGAACAGCTTCACAGCCATAATTTATTGCTTATTAGTTCATAATTCTAAACGGTAATACAAACAAACTTACATTCTAGTGTATAATTCAAGCTCCCTCACATCTTCTCACTATTTCACTTACAACTAAACACTTCTGAAGCAGTTTCAGTGGCGCACGATTTCACTGTTGCCAGATTCACTAAAAATTCTCATTCTAACACCATCTGTTCATTGATTTCAAAGCAGTGTACGATTCAGTGAAGAGAAATGAGCTGCAGCAGATTGTAGGGATTGAGAAGGGTATGGTAAAATATATATAAGCTAAGCGTTAATTCGCCGAGACTTTATAAAAAAATAATTTATTCACTAAATTAAACTGAATCCTACAATGTCACACTAAAAACTAAACTTGTCACTCGTTTATCGATCACTTTTATTAATTAAATCTGCTGATTCCGCAATCCTCCGGGTGGCGTGATTCCGATGCAACCTTTGTTCCCACGGCTTGTGGAATTTTGCGTGGCTCATCGTTTACGGCTCCGCGCTTGCTATGGGCTGGTTCTGGGTGTTCGCTGTTGCTATGGCCAGGTGAATGTGTTGGCGTTGGATGGTGACCGGAACCGACATAACGTCTCCCCCCTAAGTGTCAGGCGTCCTCGGTTGACCTCAAAGAGTCATCGGTGAATGTGAATTTGGCCGGAAAGAATAGGTTGGCCAAACTAGATGGGTTGTCCTTTTGTTGATTAACCGTTTTGTCTGTTAATTTTCCGTTCGCCGAACCTGAATTGCTACAAGATATGTGTAAAGTGGTTGTATCCTCATCTTTGGTACAAGGTTGACTTCTGTATCTGCGAATGCAGAAAATGATTAGGGTTATCGAAACGAGGAGGACAATGAGCACTCCTCCAATTGTCTGTGAGCTAATTATGTGAAATTTAAGCCTTCTGATCTCTTCCAAACTGTTGAGATTCATCAGATGCAGTTCTTTTACGTCCGTATTTTGCTTGGTTAATAATATCTCTTTTCCAAAAATTGGTGTAAAAAATTCTTGTTGGTCGGTAGGTTTGGGGTTGCTTTTAAATGTGAAGTTCTGCACTGTAACTGTGCAGTTACCTGTTTCGATGATTGTTGGTGTTGATACTAGACGTGAATCGCCGCATGAATCTTCTATGTATATTGTTGTGTCTGTGTCGATCAGTATGGTTCCCAGGCTGATTTCTTTGATGATTGGTTGCTCCGGTTGATTGTATGTTGAACATTTGGCTTTCCGGTTAGTGAGTATGTTGAATACGCAATCGTCGTTTACTGGATTAGTATTGTCGCAGATGAAGCACTTTTCCTTCTGCTCGTAAAATGTGTGTTGATGATAGGCCACATAGCGGATGTTTGTATCGATTCGTGTTCCGTTTGTGTTGATGGGTTCCAGTTGCATCAGTCTGTACTGCTTCTGCTCGATGATAGGAATTTTGATGATTATGATTATATGGTTGTTTTGTAAAGAGGCGATCGATAAAACAAGCCTATACATTTCGTCTTCGAATTTCATGTTGATTTGTTGATTTTCTAAGAACTTCCAAATATACTCTTTATCTTTTGGACTAAGAATGTTTTTGTTCAAGTGATTGGATTTCGAAAAAACTAACTGTTCCTCCAGATCTTCTAATGTCTTAATCAAAATATCTAGATTTAAAATAAGGTTGATCTGTTCTAAATCTCTGCTAACTCTTGAATTATCTTCATCTATTTTGATAGCTTAGTGTTTTGGAAACTTAGTGTTTTGGAAACCTTGTTAACTGTTGATTGAAGCAAGTTATTTATTCTGATTTGTTTCGCTTGGTTTTCTATAATTTTGTTGTTGACTTGATCCTGAATTTCAAAGTTTTGGTTGATTAAATCTAAATCGTCCTGATCCGAGTTACCGGCTACGAATTTAACTACTTTTCCTAGAGCGTTTACAAGTCCTCTTTTGTGTCTTCTAGGGTAAAAACTATTCATTTTCTCATATGCTTTCCTAATCTTGAATTGAAAGGTTTGTTCTAAGTGGTCTGTGATATTAAGTTTAGTGGCAAGATTCTCTATATATTCGATGTTTTGCCTGATGTGTTCTAAATCAACTTTGTGGATAAGTCTCTCATAGCCTACTCGTATTCTGGCAGTGTCTAATTTGATTGTCAGTAGTCCATTTCTTGTTGATACATCGTGAAAGGTCGTCGCTGTAGTCAGTGGTATAAGTCTGAAAGGAGTTCGAGAAAATTTATCTCTTAATTCGTTTTTGTGAATTTTTATTCCAAATGAATCTTTATAAGTGAGGTCGTTATTTTCTTGCACTCGTGAGGTCTTAAAAGGTTCTTTGTCTTTTTTGATACGTTGTGTAACCTTGATGTATACGGCTTTACCGTTTACCAACTGTTCTGTTAAGGATTTTCCTGTATTTTCTTCCTCTACTTGTCTTTTCCTTTTTCCATCATTACCAAAATAGCTGATTGTGTCTTCTTGTAGTTTTGAAAAATATCGTCAGCGTTAGTCTGGTTTTGGTGGTTAAAGATAACTTGTCTTGGTTTGTACCCTGTAGCTGAATGGACTGTATTATTATAGATGTCTACCAAGATATTCATTCTGTCATGTAGTTCCAAATCTTTGTGTCTGTGGTTTAATGTCCGAAAAAGTTCTATTAACGTGGAGTGAAAACGCTCCACTATTCCGTTCGAGTTACTGCAACTTGCGTGGTGTATCTCTATATTTAAGTCTTGTAAGAAGCCTATGAAATCGATAGAAGTAAAACCAGGTTCTTGGTCGCAAACTATAACGTCTGGTCTACCGAAAACCCGAATATGCTCTGTGATTGCCCTTTTCAGATCAATAATTGTTCTGGTTTCCAGAGCGATCACATTTGCGAATTTTGAAAAAGCGTCCACTACTGTTAACATTTTTTTGCCTTTTATGAAAAATATGTCGATATGTATTTTTTGAAATGGTCGAATCGTGTTGTTGGTTCTTTGAATTAATTTTGGGGGCTTTCTGTCGTACTTGCATTTCTTGCAGATAGGACAGTTGCTAATGTAAATTTTGAGCTTTTTGTCGATTTCCGGAAAGAAATAGTTCAAAAGGATTTGTTGTTTATTTTCTTTTGTTCCTCTATGTGCGTACTCGTGGACTTTCCGCACAATTTCGTCCTGCTCCTCCGGGAGTCTAACATCTTGTAAGAGTACCTGTGAAATATAGATCTTGAAAATTTTGCTGTGAGAAAAGTGTTTTCGGTATGTTTCTTGGATGATCTGGGTTAATGGTATGGGACAGTAAATGCAATTAGTTCCGTTTGGGTTAAGTTTTTCTTTGAGAATTTCGACAATGTTTTCTTCGTTGAAGTCTGGTCTTGAGATTGTGAATCTGTGGTATTTGGGGAAAATCTGTTCGTGAAAGTCGAGTTCTTGTGAATGGATTTTGAATATCAGTTGTGTTCTAAACATGTTAGTCGGTTTCTCTGTCGTCCAAATGTAATGGTCGTCGCTAGTATCTGCTGAGTGTACAGTCTCTCCGTCACTGTTGTTTTCGTCGTGTTCGTCCTCTGTATTACTCTGGTTGTTGGCGTTGAGGTCGGTCTGCTTAATTCTTGAAAGGGCGTCTGCTACGACGTTCTCTCGTCCAGGTTTGTAAATTGTTTCGAAGTCGAATTCACTGAGGTCTATTTTCCAACGTATAATTTTTGGTTAGCACTTGTCATGGAATATATTAATGGCTGATGATCGGTAATTAACTTAAAACGTCGCCCGTAAAGATAGGGCCGGAAATGTTTTACCGCCCATATGATGGCTAAGACGATCCCCACCAGTGCGTAAATAAAGCCAAAATAGCAACCTTTATCATGACGCGAACTCGCACCGGTCGTTGGTAAACGGGTTTGGGAAATGTAAACGCAGCCTTCGGTGGATAACGAGTTGGCAAATTTGGCGACCCGCTCCAACCGTTGCCAAACCATCACACGGAAATATAAAGTAACCCATAAATAAAAAATCTGCCGTCTGCTGAAAAATTGTTCGGGTACTCATCAAAACCATTGTGATGGAGGTTAGTTTAGTTTGGATTTCAACTGATTGGCGGCGCTAGTGCATATGAAATAACCTGATAGGTTAGATATCTCGAAATCTGGAATTTTTAGAATATTGGCGTCTTCTACAAAGTTGTTCGGGTGGTCAAAACCATCATGACGAAAACAAGTTTAATTTGAAATACAACCGCTTGACGGCGCTAGTGAATTGGAAATAACCTAAAAGGTTAGATATTTCGATAGTTGAAATCTTAAGAATATTGCCGTTTTCTACAAAATTGTTCGGATGATTAAAATCATCATGACGAAAGTTTAGTTAATAATACAACCGCTTGGCGGCGCTAGTGTATTGGAAATAACCTGAAATGTCAGGTATCTCAAAATATGTATTTTTTAGAATATTGCCGCCTTCTACAAAGTTGTTCGGGTGGTTAAAACCATTATGATCAACGCAGGTTTAGATTAAGATATAACCGCTTGGTGGCGCTAGTGTATAAGAAATAACTTGCTAGGTTAGATATTTCGAAAACTGAAATTTTTAGAATATTGCCGTATTCCACAAAGTTGTAGGGGTGGTGAAAACCGTCATGATGCAAGCAAGTTTAGTTTTAAACACAATCGCTTAGCGGCGCTAGTCTATAAGAAATAAACTGATAGGTTAAATATCTCAAAATCTGGAATTTTCAGAATATTGCCGTATTCTACAAAGTAACTTGCCATAAGACGAGTTCGTACAATTCCATTTAATTCCACCACTTGGTTGTACCTTTGACAGATACTACAGTAAGACCATCTTCAGTGTCTCGTACTTGACTCGATACGACTCAACTCGAGCGCCAATTAGTATTGCGGTTTCAAACTAAACTTCTGGTTTTGATTACCCTGTTAAATCTTACATAATAACCAACCTAACAGATAATTCGGATAACTTTGTAGAAGATGGCCACTACGGATTTAGAAATATTTAACCTAACAGGTTATTTCTCATACACTAGCGCCGCTATGCGTATGAATTCCAAACTAAACTAGTCTCCATCAGAAATGTTATGGCTACTCGAACAACTTTGTAGAAGACAAAATCTTTCTAAGTCTTGTAGATCTCGAGATATCCACCTCACTAAATTATTGCATATAAGCTAGCGCCACCTAGCAGATGTGTGTCTAGCTAATCTGATAATCACAAAATGCATTACGCACATATTTATATTACAAAAGTTGGAGCGCGTTCTGAAAGATTTGAAAATGAATAATATTTTTTCCTGATTTCATTTATTTCCGTGTTTGCCTCAATAGCAACCGGATATTCACCACCGGTGCGAAGCATGATTGCACTTCAACAACCTTGATAGAAACAACCGGTGCGAGAACAAGTGCATAAATAAAATATGAACACATTTCGTTCCTATACTAGACACTCATTTGGATACGCATCGGTGGGGATCGTCTAAGAGTTCCTTCTCCGTGGTACAATAATTTTCTTCGGCTTTGCTAAGTGTTCTAGATGCATAGGCAATAGGGCGGTCTTTGCCAATTTGTCCTTGTGATAGGACTGCTCCGATCGCAAAATCGCTTGCATCTGTCGTCAAAATAAATTCCTTCTCAAAATCGGGGTAGGCCAAAATAGGGTCCATAATCAGAAGGGATTTACATTTTTCGAAGCATTGGGTTTCTTCTGCAGTGAACTTGAAGTCTGTATCGTTCCGCAGTAGTTGTGTGAGGGGTTTTACCATCTTCGCGAAGTCTTTAATAAAGCGGCGATAGTAACCAATGGTTCCAAGAAATTGTTTTAATTCTTTTTCAGTTTTCGGAATGGGCCAATTTTTTATCACCTCGATTTTATCACTGTTCGGTTTGACTCCCTGTTTTGTAACGGTATGACCCAAAAATTGGACTTCTGGTCTAAAGAAGTAACACTTGTCCAACTGTATTTTCAAACATGCTTCCTTTAATTTTTGAAGTATCTTTCGAATATCCTTCACGTGCTCTTCGAACGAACTTGAGAAAATTATTATGTCGTCCATGTAAACGAGACAACATACCCCAATAAATTCCCTAAGAACGGAGTCCATGACCCTTTGAAACGTCGCTGGGGCGTTTTTAGGCCGAAGGGCATTCTGGTGAATTCGTATTTTCCCGAATTCACAGAAAAGCCGTTTTTCGAAGTCTTTTTATCTAGTTGAATTTGATGGAATCCAGATACTAGATCAATGGTAGAGAAATATGTTGCTCTACCAAGCTTGTCTAATATTTCCGATATCTCCGGTATTGGATATCTATCGGAAATTGTTTTATCATTAAGTTTGCGATAGTCGATGACTAATCTAAACTTTTGACCCCTGATGCGTCAGCTTTTTAGGGACTACCCAAACAGGTGATGTATAGGGCGATATAGATTCCTTAATAATCCCGTCCCTCAACATCTGTTTGTACCTGTTTTTGCACTTCAGTTTCAAATACTTGTGGATAGCGGTACGATTTGGTATGAATCGGAATGTTATCGACTGTTCTGATCTTATGTTTAATCTGATGAGTGAATGACAGTTTCTCATCTTCAAAGTATAAGATCTCTGAGTTATCCGAAATGATTTTTCTAAAGCCTCTTTCTCTGGTTTGTTTAATGAGTCATCTTGTATTTTAAATTTGTTTCTCTTTGTGTTTTCCGGCTGTTCAATTTCTGTGAAGTCATTATTATTGAAACTGATTTCATTGATGTTGATTTCTAAGTTTGTCTTGTTGGGGTTCTTTACGGCTACGAAAGCGGAATTCCTTCTACTATTGTAAATACCTGGCAAGATAGAAAAATTTCCCATGTTCCTTTCCTCTCCTATAATAAAATCCCCATCATTTTCTGTTTTAATTTTAATGAACTGGACTTCTTGTTCATTAAGATTAATTTTTGTGTTTCAGGGAACCTCTTTTTCAATTCGATAGTTTTCCTTCCAATTTTAGTTTGTTTTTCCAATGTCTAACTGTGCGTTTAAATCGCGCAGGGATTTATATCCAATCAGTCCGTCGAAGAACTGATGGAATTTAAATACGTAAAATTTCAACTTTTTCTTTGTTGAGAATGGGTCAAACGAGACAGATTTATTGATTTTGAAAGTACCGTTAATATTTACCACTTTGAGACATTCTTCGTTCTTTGCGTTTTCCAAGTTTACATGTTCAGGGGATATGTAATTTTGTTAGCACCAGTATCTATCAGAAATTTCATTTCGCCCTTCGTAGTTTGTATTGTAATATATGGAATGAAGTTATTCATCCCTTTGTTTTTCTGCAACCGGCTATCTGAAAATTTATCCAAATTTATCCAATATCTCCAACGAAATAGTCATCATCATCCGATTCGATTTTAGATGTGTTGGCTTCGTTTTCGACTGCATCCGGTTCTTCGTCATGCTCATCTAGATGTTTACTATGTTTTATTTCATGATTATTGACTTGCATTTTTGAAATGTGGGATTTCATCGAAACATCTTCATCATGATTATTGAATTTCCTGAATTTTCCAGAGTTTGGTTTCTGTTGGTTTGGATTCTGAGTATTGTGATTATAGGTATTCTGATTTTTGAGTTCTCGTTTCTATTCTGGTATTTTGTGTTTGTGTTAAATCCCGATGAGCTAGATGAGACTTGCCGAGTTTCCATTTTCTGCCTATGTGAGGCATTCGAATGTTGCACGGTTATGTCATGAGCTTCCTCCAAGGATTTTGGTCGGTAGCTTCTGACATACATAGCTAGGTTTTCCCCATTGAGTCCGTCAATGTACCTAGTTAAGGTGATTAAGCTAATAAGCTTGTTCACCGCTTCGATTGAGCCTTTATAGTCGTCCATCTGGACGGCTGTGGTTTTAATTGCCGTATCAATGGCTTTGACTTTTTGGAAATATTCACTAAGTGATTTTTTTCCTTGTTTTACGTAAAATAATGATTGCAAATGGGACGTGATGTCCCTTTTATCGCCGAATGCGTTTAGAAGAATTTCTTTGATCTCCTCCCATTCCGAGGGGTTTCCCGAAGCTATCAGCACTTCTCTTGCTTCTCCCACTATTTTAGATTTTACTGCACGGATTATGTGCTTGTATGAAGGTTCTAGTTCGAACTCTTCAAATTGATCTAGTGCCTCTTGCGTGTCCTTAATCCACGCGATGGCTTCTTTTCTATTTCCATTGAATTCGGAAATAATTTTAATTTGGTCGGGTATGTGGAAGTTTGTGAAAGGATTATTTGCCTTCTTTTTCAAATCATTAATTGTTGAAACGAGCTCTACTTGGATGTTGGTTAGCTGTTGCACTTGCGCAATCAGCTGTTCTGGGGTGATTGAATTTTGATTGCCCTGGGTGTCTGTCATGGTGTTGTATTCCCTAAGCTTTCACTGAGCAACGAATAATGCACACACGAATGATATGATACCTGTTAGCTTGTTTCCCCCGCGCACCGTTATTTCACTTATGAGCGTGTTCAATTTGTGCACTTGTCGAGGTAAATTAGGGAAGATTGTATTCGAGCTCAATATGCCCTTTCGCTCAAATAATCTCACTAATAGATCACTTTATAATAAGCACTTGTAAAAAATGTTTTAATGATTACTTACAGTAGGATAATCAGCATCCTCCTGGAGTTTTAGGTGAGTGTAGATCTTCCTGGGGGTTGGTTCTATAAGTGGATCCGCCTTCGCTCTGGATACATGCAACTCAACGATATGCCCTCGCCGATGGTTTCCCGATGTACCAGTTGTTCGCACTGAACTTTGCTAAGTTGGGTTTCGTTACTCCGAACACTTTTCGATGCACTTAATTTCCACTTTTTTTCCGTAGACTGCGCCAGCTAAGCGTTAATTCGCCGAGACTTTAAAAAAAAATAATTTATTCACTAAATTAAACTGAATCCTACAATGTCACACTAAAAACTAAACTTGTCACTCGTTTATCGATCACTTTTATTAATTAAATCTGCTGATTCCGCAATCCTCCGGGTGGCGTGATTCCGATGCAACCTTTGTTCCCACGGCTTGTGGAATTTTGCGTGGCTCATCGTTTACGGCTCCGCGCTTGCTATGGGCTGGTTCTGGGTGTTCGCTGTTGCTATGGCCAGGTGAATGTGTTGGCGTTGGATGGTGACCGGAACCGACATAACGTATATATATATATATATATATATATATATATATATATATATATATATATATATATATATATATATATATATATATATATATATATATATATATATATATATATATATATAAACTGAATAAGAGGGCATATACATTGGTCATGAGTGCCAAATGTGAGGGTGACAGATGAGCGGAGTTAGCCTTCAGTTTTGTGATGTATTTCGCGGGAAGTAGTAGTGCTTCCGAGCTGCTGCGGATCGAGCAGCAGCTGGAGATGGCTGATTCGGATGCAGCCGTCTCCCCCTGACACGACACAGATAATGTCCGAACATGGTTTTCCAGCGAAACAGATTGGACTGATACGTGCAACGCTTGATGGCTCGAAATCAAGTATTCGGATTGCAGACGAAGTATCAGCCTCGTTTGTGACCTTAGACGGATTAAAGCAGGGTGATGCATTTTCGAATTTATTGTTCAACATTGCACTCGAGGGCGCTATCAGGAGATCTGGCGTGCAGAGGAACGGCACTATCATCACACGGTCACATATGCTCCTGGGCGACCTCATTGGAATTGATCACAGAGCAGTAGTGGACGCTTTTGTCCCACTGAAGAGGGAGATGGCGAGGATAGGCTTAACCAGGGCTTAACCATTAACTCTACCAAGATGACATGTGACAATGACGTTTCCCGTAAAGTGAAAAGACGTATTGCTGCTGCGAATGGGGCCTTTTACGGATTACATCACCAGCTTACGTTAAAAGAGGCGGACCGGAGAGCTTTCGGGGTTTTCGAGCGAAAAGTGCTGTGTACAATACTCGGAGGGAAACTAGAAAATGGTGTGTGGCGCAGATGCATAAATCATGAGGGGTATCAAGTATACAAAGAAAAAATTATTGTGAATCGTATAAAATACGGCAGACTTAAGTGGGCTGGTCAATTAGTGCGAATTTCGGAAGAAAGAATAGCGAAAATAACAGAGAACCAGATAGGGGTCGGCGACTTCGTGGAAGGCCACGAACATGCTGGCTGCACGCGGTGGAATCGGACCTGGGGACCCTGAACGTTCGGTGAAACTGGGGGAACATCTCCCAAGACTGACGATTATGCATTATGGAGCTCTACAATACGTCAGGCATAGGCATTTCTTCTGGAATTTCCAGCAAAATTTAATCTAGGACCAAATTTCAGGAATTTCCTTGGGAGTTCACGAATTGCTAACATAAGTGACAACGGAACTCCTTAAGGTAGATGCGGTACATAAATTAAGTGTTAGCGAAGTAGTCCACCGTTTGGAATTCATGTTCTCCGATTTTGGGATAAGCTTCCGCCGACTTTCTTACTAGTCAGGAGCCCAACACGTGGTTCAGCAATAATAGCGGTAATTGTAGAAACTTCGCAAGGCTACCTTCCAGGTTTGCACTACCTACAATATGCAAGGAAACAAAAAAAAACTTGTATTGATCCCGCCTAATCGGAACTAATTGAAGACTGTGAGTAAAGGCATGTAAAAAAGTACTGAACCCTTTAAGCTTTCATAAATAGTGCTAATATCGTTCCATTCAAGAGGTACGAACGCAGTTGATTTCATTCGAGAGATGTTTATTTTCCTTCAAGTCAAACTTCTCTTTGCGAATGTTTATTATACTGGTGACGGCTGAGGGCAGTGGCATTGGCGCACGTTTCGCCACACACTTCGCATACCGTTGGACCGGTATGGCTTCCCATATGTGCCGAATAGCTACTCAAATCGGTGAACGTCTTTTCGCAGAGTTTGCAGTACCATTCTTTGGTTTTCCCCTTGTGCGTATTCGTGTGCCGTTGCAATCGTCTATTGGAGGTGAATGTTTGGTCGCAGATTTTACAGACAAAAATATCTGCCTTGCCGTGCGTCTCATTCAAATGATCTTTGTAAGGACCCCGGAATGCGAACCTGGAAGAAGAACAACGAATCATTAGATAGCCTTCCAGTAATAGGTCGTCTTCTAATCTCACGTTTTTCCGCATTTCTTGCATTTATATGCCCTGTTGTCCTTGTTCTCGTGTCCTTTCATGTGTCTTTCTTTTCGTTCTTTTGTCTCAAACTTCCGATAACAACGGCCACAGCGAAACGTTTGCCTGTCTCTCATATCAATCGCGTGGAGCAACAGATCTCTTTTGTGGTGGTAATTTTTACCACAACAGGGTACACAAGCTGTAAAAAAAAAGTTGAATAGCTTTTTCTGTATAGATCTAATGCAAATTGCCCTTCCAATCCAAGCTTAAAACATACCTTTCGCGTCGTGTTTGTCGACCATGTGGCTTTTCAAAGCCACAAACGAATCACATTTGTCGTTGCAAATCGTGCACGAGAACTGCATGTGAGCCTGGATAATAGCATCTCCCTCTTTTTTCCCCATCGATGAAACTGGCGCAATCGATTCCGGTTCGTCCGCCGAAGTATCCGACTCCTCCAACGGATCCGTTTGTTCTATTACGTCAGAATCGTAGTCACTAGATTCATCGGTAGTCGACCCTTGTTCGGTGTCTTTTTCCTGGTCTTCCGTCTCCTCGGATTGTTCTTCTTCATCCTTTTCTTCTTCTCGTTCTTCTTCGCTCGTCTGAGAATCGTCTTCGACCAAAATCGGTGGCTCCTCCAGCGAAGCATGATTCTGCTTCACATCCAAATAGAAAGAATGAAACTCGACCAGGTGGTTCAAACAAGTTCTACATATCGCATGTTTGGGACTGAAATCGCTCAGCTTGAAACCAAAATGTTGAACCAAAAGTTCAGATACGACAGTCTCCAAGGACAACTCATTTGCTGTCGCAGCCATTAAGATCGACGTTTGATCGTCCGTTGAAACCAGGCAGGTAAAGCAAACTCCATCGTCGTCTATCCATGGTGAGAACTCACCGCGGGTAGCATGGTTCCGTTTCACATTCAAATAGAATCGATTGAACTCACCCAATTGTTTCCAGCAATCTTCACATAGTATGTGGTCCACTCGAAAGTCGCTACGCGCGAACCAGAAGTGCTCTTCCAAAAGCTCAATGACAACGGCCTTCGGGTCCTGGCCCGGTTGGCGCGTTACCACAAAGATCGGTATTCGACGCTTTGAAACGCGAAAACAGGTAAAACACTTGATGGCAAGGTACTTTGGTTCACTTTCCGATGTCATTCTATCGAGGCGGCGGTGTGATACGGAATATTTAACTCAATTACATCGCCGATGCCGATTAGAAACTCAAATTATTGAAAATTTCAATCAATAACAAATAACCTTATTTGCAAAATCGTTTCTGATATTGATTTGTTTATTTACGTTTGTAGCCGAATTCGGCATAAAATCAGATAATGAACGAGTTGTACCTACAAGTTGTACAACTTTATTCATTTGATCGTCAACTGAACGAATGAATTTTTTCACCACTGGCAATCAAATCAATTCGTTATTCAAATATGTCTGTCCATGTAGTGAGTACTTATACATTTGTACGGTGTATCCCCGACGTCCCCGATTGAAGATTATTTTCCTACATTTTTTGGACTCGTTTCGATTTTATAAAGAGTCTAACCTGCCCATGGCTGGTAACCTCTTGGATAAGGTATACAATCCTCAGAGTTAATGTTTCGTTCTGAATCCTTGCTGGATTTGTTTCGAATTCTTGTGATTTATCTCATGATCTTGGAAGGTTATTCTTCGAGGAGTCGTGATGAATCTTTGATATTGCCACGGGGCGACAATGGACCATCGTTTTTATGAACAGTCTGTAGTAGGTCGGATAGCTAAATAGTTCATAAAGGTTTCTTATATTTTAGTTTTCTTATCCTTAGATACATTAATATCTTTATACAAATATTCAAGTCTAAGCTGTTGGAACAGTGAATGTGGGTTTGTATTGTATTGGATTTAGGCTGGATTTGGAATGGATTGGGATTGGATTTGGATACAATTTCGATTAGAATTCGATTGGATTTGGATTTGGATTAGTTTAGGATAGGATTTGGTTTGGATTTGGATTGTATTTGGATCGTATTTCGTATCGTATTCATCGTATTCAATTTGCAAAAAAGAGAGCTAACCGCGGTGGAGGTTGGTACTCGGATTCTGATGGCTTTTCCGCAAACGTGACCTTTAAGTGGTCTTGTTGTGTAGGGGTTATCACGCCTATCTAGAGAGTAGGAGGTTGAGGGTTCGAGTCCCTCCAAGACACGTGGATTCTTTTTCGCAAATTTCATATCAATTTGTCCATTTCGAAACATATGCTGTGCATATGCACAGCCAAGATATTTAATGGATTTTGATTGTTTTTGGACTGGTTTTGGATTGGATTTGGATTGGTTTTGGATGGGATTTGGATTGGATTTGGATTGTACTTGGATTGGATTTGAATTCGATGTGGATTGGATTTGTATTCAATTTGATTTTGATTTGGATTTGAATTGGATTTGGATAGGATTTGGATTGGATTTGAATTGAATTTGAATTGAATTTGGATTGGATTTGGATTGGATTTGGATTGGATTTGGATTAGATTTGGTTTGGATTTGGATTGGATTTGGATTGGATTTGGATCAGATTTGGATCAGATTTAGATTGGATTTGGATTGCACTTGGATTGGATTTGGATTCGATTTGGATTGGATTTGGATTCAATTTGAATTCGATTTGGATTTGGATTGGATTTGGATCCGATTTGGATTCGATTTGAATTGGATTTGGATTGAATTTGGATTTGATTTGGATTGAACTTGGATTGGATTTGGATTCGATTTGGATTGGATTTGGATTGAATTTGGAAAGGATTTGGATTGGATTTGGATTGGATTTGGATTAGATTGGATTTGGATTTGGATTGGATTTGAATTTGATTTGGATTGGATTTTGATTGAATTTGGATTGGATTTTGATTTGATTTGGATTGAATTTGGATTGAATTTGGATGGAATTTGTATTGGATTTGGATTGGATTTAAATTGGATTTGGATTGGATTAGGATTGGATTTGGGTTTGGATTGGATTTGAATTGGAATTGAATTGGATTTATATTGGATTTGGATTGGATTGGGTTTAGATTTGGAATGGTTTTAAACTGGAAATGAATTGGATTTGGATTGCATTTGGATTGGATTAGGATTGGATTTGGATTGGATTTGGATTGGGTTTGGATTGGATTTGGATTGGATTTGGATTGGATTTGGATTGGATTTGGATTGTATATGGATTGGATTTGGATTGGCCTTGGATTGAATTTGGATTGGATTTGGATTGGATTTGAATTGGATTTGAATTGGATTTGGATTGGATTTGGCTTGGATTTGGATTGGTTTGGATTGGTTGGATTGGTTTGGTTGGTTTAATTTGGATTGGTTTGGTTGGTTTGGATTTGGATTGGTTTGGTTGGTTGGATTTGGTTGGATTTGGGTTTGGTTTGGATTGGTTTGGATTGGTTTGGATTGGTTTGGATTGGTTTGGATTGGTTTGGATTGGTTTGGTTGGTTGGTTGGTTGGATTGGATTGGTTGGATTGGTTTGAATTGGTTTGGTTGTATTTGGATTGGTTTGGATTGGTTTGGATTGGTTTGGATTGGTTTGGATTGGTTTGGATTGGTTTGGATTGGATTTGGATTGGTTTGGATTGGTTTGGATTGGTTTGGATTGGTTTGGTTGGTTTGAATTGGTTTGGATTGGATTTGGATTGGTTTGGATTGATTTGGTTGGTTTGGATTGGTTTGGTTGGATTTGTTGGTTGGATTGGTTTGGATTGGTTTGGATTGGTTGGATTGGTTTGGATTGGTTTGGATTTGGTTTGGTTGGTTTGGATTGGTTTGGATTGGTTTGGATTGGTTGGTTGGATTGGTTGGATTGGTTGGATTGGATTTGGATTGGTTTGGATTGGTTTGGATTGGTTTGGATTGGATTGGATTGGTTTGGATTGGTTTGGATTGGTTTGGTTGGTTTGGATTGGTTTGGATTGGTTTGGATTGGTTTGGATTGGTTTGGATTGGTTGGATTGGTTGGATTGGTTTGGATTGGATTTGGATTGGTTGGTTTGGATTTGGTTTGGAATTGGTTGGATTGGTTTGGTTGGTTTGGATTGGTTTGGTTTGGATTGGATTGGTTTGGTTGGTTTGGATTGGTTTGGTTGGTTGGATTGGTTTGGATTGGTTTGGTTGGTTTGGATTGGTTTGGATTTGGTTTGGATTGGTTTGGATTGGTTTGGATTGGTTTGGTTGGTTTGGATTGGTTTGGATTGGTTTGGATTGGTTTGGATTGGTTTGGATTTGGTTTGGTTGGTTTGGATTGGTTTGGATTGGTTTGGATTGGTTTGGATTGGTTTGGATTGGTTTGGATTGGTTTGGATTTGGTTTGGATTGGTTTGGATTGGTTTGGTTGGTTTGGATTGGTTTGGATTGGTTTGGATTGGTTTGGATTGGTTTGGATTGGTTTGGATTGGTTTGGTTGGTTTGGATTGGTTGGATTGGTTTGGATTGGTTTGGATTGGTTTGGTTGGTTTGGATTGGTTTGGTTGGTTTGGATTGGTTTGGTTGGTTTGGATTGGTTTGGATTGGTTTGGATTGGTTTGGATTGGTTTGGATTGGTTTGGTTGGATTGGTTTGGATTGGTTGGTTTGGATTGGTTTGGATTGGTTTGGATTGGTTTGGTTGGTTGGATTGGTTTGGATTGGTTTGGTTGGTTTGGATTGGTTTGGTTTGGTTTGGATTGGTTTGGATTGGTTTGGATTGGATTGGTTGGTTTGGATTGGTTTGGATTGGTTTTGGATTGGTTTGGATTGGTTTGGATTGGTTTGGATTGGTTTGGTTGATTGGTTTGGATTGGTTTGGTTGGGTTTGGATTGGTTTGGATTGGTTTGGATTGGTTTGGATTGGTTTGGATTGGTTTGGATTGGTTTGGATTGGTTTGGATTGGTTTGGTTGGTTTGGATTGGTTTGGATTGGTTTGGATTGGTTTGGATTGGTTTGGATTTGGTTTGGATTTTGGTTGGATTGGTTGGTTGGATTGGTTTGGATTGGTTTGGATTGGATTTGGATTGGTTTGGATTGGTTTGGTTGGTTGGATTGGTTGGATTGGTTGGTTTGGATTGGTTTGGATTGGTTTGGATTGGTTTGGATTGGTTTGGATTGGTTTGGATTGGTTTGGATTGGTTTGGATTGGTTTGGATTGGTTTGGATTGGTTTGGATTGGTTTGGTTGGTTTGGATTGGTTTGGATTGGTTTGGATTGGTTTGGATTGGTTTGGTTGGTTTGGATTGGTTGGATTTGGATTGGTTTGGATTGGTTTGGATTGGTTTGGTTTGGATTGGTTGGATTGGTTTGGTTTGGTTTGGATTTGGTTGGATTGGTTTGGATTGGTTTGGATTGGTTGGTTGGATTGGTTTGGATTGGTTTGGATTGGTTTGGATTGGTTTGGATTGGTTTGGATTGGTTTGGATTGGTTTGGATTGGTTTGGATTGGTTTGGATTGGTTTGGATTGGTTTGGATTGGTTTGGTTGGTTTGGATTGGTTTGGTTGGTTTGGATTGGTTGGTTTGGTTGGTTTGGATTGGTTTGGATTGGTTTGGATTGGTTTGGTTGGTTTGGATTGGTTTGGATTGGTTTGGATTGGTTTGGTTGGTTTGGATTGGTTTGGTTGGTTTGGATTGGTTTGGTTGGTTTGGATTGGTTTGGATTGGTTTGGATTGGTTTGGATTGGTTTGGATTGGTTTTGGGTTGGTTGGATTGGATTTGGATTGGTTTGGATTGGTTTGGATTGGTTTGGTTGGATTGGTTTGGATTGGTTTGGTTGGTTTGGATTGGTTTGGTTGGTTTGGATTGGTTTGGTTGGTTTGGATTGGTTTGGATTGGTTTGGATTGGTTGGATTGGTTTGGTTGGTTGGATTGGTTTGGATTGGTTGGATTGGTTTGGATTGGTTTGGATTGGTTTGGTTGGTTTGGATTGGTTGGATTGGTTTGGTTTGGATTTTGGATTGGATTGGTTTGGTTGGTTTGGATTGGTTTGGTTTGGTTGGTTTGGATTGGTTTGGATTGGTTGGATTGGTTTGGATTGGTTTGGTTGGTTTGGATTGGTTTGGATTGGTTTGGATTGGTTTGGTTGGATTTGGATTGGTTTGGATTGGTTTGGATTGGTTTGGATTGGTTTGGATTGGTTTGGATTGGTTTGGATTGGTTTGGATTGGTTTGGATTGGTTTGGATTGGTTTGGATTGGTTTGGTTGGTTGGATTGGTTTGGATTGGTTTGGATTGGTTTGGATTGGTTTGGTTGGATTGGTTGGATTGGTTTGGATTGGTTGGATTGGTTTGGATTGGTTGGATTGGATTGGATTGGTTGGATTTGGTTGGTTTGGATTGGTTTGGTTGGTTTGGTTGGTTTGGATTGGTTTGGATTGGTTGGATTGGTTTGGATTGGTTTGGATTGGTTGGATTGGTTTGGTTGGTTTGGATTGGTTTGGATTGGTTTGGATTTGATTTGGATTGGTTGGATTGGTTTGGATTGGTTTGGATTGGTTGGATTGGTTTGGATTGGTTTGGATTGGTTTGGATTGGTTTGGTTGGTTTGGATTGGTTTGGATTGGTTTGGATTGGTTTGGATTGGTTTGGATTGGTTTGGATTGGTTGGATTGGATTGGTTTGGTTGGGTTTGGATTGGTTTTGGATTGGTTTGGATTGGATTGGTTTGGATTGGTTTGGATTGGTTTGGATTGGTTGGATTGGTTTGGATTGGTTGGTTGGATTTGGATTGGTTTGGATTGGTTTGGATTGGTTTGGATTGGTTTGGATTGGTTTGGTTGGTTTGGATTGGTTTGGATTGGTTTGGATTGGTTTGGTTGGTTTGGATTGGTTGGATTGGTTTGGATTGGTTTGGATTGGTTGGATTGGTTGGTTGGTTGGTTTGGTTGGTTTGGATTGGTTTGGATTGGTTTGGATTGGTTTGGATTGGTTTGGATTGGATTTGGATTGGTTTGGATTGGATTTGGATTGGTTTGGATTGGTTTGGATTGGTTTGGATTGGTTTGGATTGGTTGGATTGGTTTGGATTGGTTTGGATTGGTTTGGATTGGTTGGATTGGTTTGGATTGGTTTGGTTTGGTTGGATTTGGATTGGTTTGGATTGGTTTGGTTGGTTTGGATTGGTTGGATTGGTTGGTTGGATTGGTTTGGATTGGTTTGGATTGGTTTGGATTGGGTTTGGATTGGTTTGGATTGGTTTGGTTGGTTTGGATTGGTTTGGTTTGGTTTGGATTGGTTTGGATTGGTTTGGTTGGTTTGGATTGGTTTGGTTGGTTTGGATTGGTTTGGATTGGTTTGGATTGGTTTGGATTGGTTTGGATTGGTTGGTTGGTTGGTTTGGTTGGTTTGGATTGGTTTGGATTGGTTTGGATTGGTTGGATTTGGTTGGTTGGTTGGATTGGTTTGGATTGGTTTGGATTGGTTTGGATTGGTTTGGATTGGTTTGGATTTGGTTTGGATTGGTTGGTTTGGATTGGTTTGGATTGGTTTGGTTGGTTTGGATTGGTTTGGTTGGTTTGGATTGGTTTGGATTGGTTTGGTTGGTTTGGATTGGTTTGGATTGGTTGGTTGGTTTGGATTGGTTTGGTTGGTTTGGATTGGTTGGATTGGTTTGGATTGGTTTGGATTGGTTTGGTTGGTTTGGATTGGTTTGGTTGGTTGGATTGGTTTGGATTGGTTTGGATTGGTTTGGTTGGTTTGGATTGGTTTGGATTGGTTTGGTTGGTTTGGATTGGTTTGGTTGGTTGGTTTGGATTGGTTTGGATTGGTTTGGATTGGTTTGGATTGGTTGGATTGGTTGGATTGGTTTGGATTGGTTTGGATTGGTTTGGATTGGTTGGTTTGGATTGGTTTGGATTGGTTTGGATTGGATTGGATTGGTTGGATTGGTTTGGATTGGTTTGGATTGGTTTGGATTGGTTTGGTTGGTTGGATTGGTTTGGTTGGTTTGGATTGGTTTGGATTGGTTTGGATTGGTTTGGATTGGTTTGGTTGGATTTGGATTGGTTTGGATTGGTTTGGATTGGTTTGGATTGGTTTGGTTGGTTTGGATTGGTTTGGATTGGTTTGGATTGGTTTGGTTGGTTTGGATTGGTTGGATTGGTTTGGTTGGTTTGGTTGGATTTGGTTTGGATTGGTTTGGATTGGTTTGGATTGGTTTGGATTGGATTTGGATTGGTTTGGATTGGTTGGATTGGTTTGGTTGGTTTGGATTGGATTTGGATTGGTTGGATTGGTTTGGATTGGTTTGGGTTGGTTTGGATTGGATTTGGTTTGGTTGGTTTGGATTGGTTTGGTTTGGTTGGTTTGATTGGTTTGGATTGGTTTGGATTGGTTTGGTTTGATTGGTTTGGATTGGTTTGGATTGGTTGGATTTGATTTGGATTGGTTTGGATTGGTTTGATTGGATTTGGATTGGTTTGGTTGGTTTGGATTGGTTTGGATTGGTTGGATTGGTTTGGATTGGTTTGGATTGGTTTGGATTGGTTTGGATTGGTTTGGATTGGTTTGGATTGGTTTGGATTGGTTTGGATTGGTTTCGATTGGTTTGGATTGGTTTGGATTGGTTTGGTTGGTTTGGATTGGTTTGGATTGGTTTGGATTGGTTTGGATTGGTTGGATTGGTTTGGATTGGTTTGGATTGGATTTGGATTGGTTTGGTTGGTTTGGATTGGTTTGGATTGGTTGGATTGGTTTGGATTGGTTTGATTGGTTTGGATTGGTTTGGATTGGTTGGTTTGGTTGGTTGGTTTGGTTTGGATTGGTTGGTTTGGATTGGTTTGGATTGGTTTGATTGGTTTGGATTGGTTTGGATTGGTTCGATTGGTTTGGATTGGTTTCGATTGGTTTGGATTGGTTTGGTTGGTTTCGATTGGTTTGGATTGGTTGGATTGGTTTGGATTGGTTTGGATTGGTTTGGATTGGATTGGTTTGGTTGGTTTGATTGGTTTGGATTGGTTTTGATTTGGTTTGATTGGAATTGTATTGGTTTGGATTGAACTTGGATTGGATGTGGATTCCATTTTGGATTGGATATACATTGGTTTGGATTGGTTTGAGTGGATTTAAATTGGTTGGGTTTGATTTGAAATTTGTTTGGATTGGAATGGGTTTGGATTGGTTTGGTTGAATTCAGATCGAATTTGGAATAAATTTGGAATGTGTTTGGATTGGTTGGATTGGTTTGGATTGGATTTGGATTGGATTCCGATTGGTTTGGATTGGTTTGGATTGGTTTGGATTGGTTTGTATTGGTTTGGATTGGTTCGATTGGTTTGGATTGGTTTGGATTGGTTTGTATTGGATTTGGATTGGTTCGATTGGTTTGGATTGGTTTGGATTGGTTTGGATTGGATTGGTTTGGATTGGTTTGGATTGGTTTGGATTGGTTTGGATTGGTTTGGATTGGTTTGGATTGGTTTGGATTGGTTTGGTTGGTTTGGATTGGTTTGGATTGGTTTGGTTGGTTTGGATTGGTTTGGATTGGTTTGGATTGGTTTGGATTGGTTTGGATTGGTTTGGTTGGTTTGGATTGGATTGGTTTGGATTGGATTGGTTTGGTTGGTTTCGATTGGTTTGGATTGGTTTGGATTGGTTTCGTTTGGATTGGGTTTGGATTGGTTTGGATTGGTTTGGATTGGTTTGGATTGGTTTGGATTGGTTTGGTTGGTTTGGATTGGTTTGGATTGGGTTTGGATTGGATTTGGATTGGATTGGATTTGGATTGGATTTGGATTTGGATTGGATTTGGATTGGATTTGGATTGGATTTGGATTGGATTTGGATTGGATTTGGATTGGATTTGGATTGGATTTGGATTTGGATTGGATTTGGGTTTGGATTGGATTTGGATTGGATTTGGATTGAATTTGGATTGGATTATGATTGGATTGGATTTAAATTTGATTTGAATTTGGATTGGATTCAAATTTGATTTGAATTTGGATTGGATTTTGATTGGATTTAGATTGGATTTGAATTGGATTTGGATTGGATTTGAATTTGATTTGGATCTGGATTGGATTTGGATTGGATTTAGATTGGATTTTGATTGAATTTGGATTAAATTAGATTGGATTTGGATTTAATTTAGATTGGATTTGGATTTTGATTGAATTTTGATTTGGATTTGATTGGATTTGGATTGAATTTGGATTGAACTTGGATTGGATGTGGATTCCATTTGGATTGGATATACATTGGATTTGGATTGGATTTGAAGTGGATTTAAATTGGATTTGGATTTGATTTGAAATTTATTTGGATTGGAATGGGTTTGGATTGGATTTGAATTGAATTCAGATCGAATTTGGATTAACTTTGGAATGTATTTGAATTGGATCTGGATTGATTCTAGCTGGATTTGGTTTGGATTAGTTCTTCATCGTGTTTTATTTGGATTTGGATTGGCTTTGGATTGATTTTCAATTTGATTTAGATTCTGATTAGATTTGGTTTGGATTTGTAGTGGATGTAGAATGGGTTAAGATTGGTTTTGATTGAATTCGTATTGGAATTCAGATTAGATAACTTGGATTTATTTGGATTGAGTTCGGAATGGATTTAGATTGAACTTGTATTGTATTAGGATTGGATGTTGATTTTGATTTGGATTAGATTTGGGTTGGAATTGGACTATATTTGAATTCGATTTAGGTTGGATTTGATTAGATTTGGATTGTATTTTAATTGGTTTAGGATTGGATTTGGGATTGGATTGGATTTTTATTGGATTTGGTTTGAATTTTGATTGGATTTGATTGTGTTTTGATTGGACTTGGATTTGGATTTAATTAAGATTGGATTTTGATTTGGATTCAAATTTCATTTGTATTGATTTTTTCTTTGGATTTGAATTGGTTCCAGAATGGATGTTATTGAATTTAAATTGCAATTGGATTTATGTTGATTAAATTTGGATTGGATTTTGAATGGGATTACGATTGTGATTGGATTTTGAATGGATTTGGATCAGGTTGGGATAGAATTTGGATGTATTCAGATTGATTTCTAGGTTTTGTTCTAGATTTGGTTTGGATTTTGATTGAATTTGGTTTGAATATGGATTGAGTTTGGATTGAATTTGGAATGGATTTGAATTAAATTTGGATTGGATATTGATTTTGATTTGGATTATATTTGGGTTTGATTTGGATTGGATTTGATTTGGATTGGATTTAGATTTGGTTTTGATTTGTATTTGCATATTGGATCTCGATCACCTTCGTATTGATTTTGTATTTGTTTGGATTTGATTTCGGGCGGATTCGTATTGGATTTGGATTGAGTTTGAATTAATTGTGGAGTGGTTTTGGTCTTGATTTGGATTGGATTGAGTTTGGAAGTTTGAATTTGATATCGTTTGAATTTAGATATGATTTGGATTGGATTTGTATTTTATTTGGTTTGGATTTGTATTTTATTTGGTTTTGGATTGAATTTGGGCTGAATTTGAATTGGGTTAGGAATTGTTTTGTATCGGAATTGAATTTGGATTTTGTTTGAATTGAATTTTTGGATTGTTGGATTTTTCTGATGTTCTCTACATCTAGCAGCCCAGTAAACATCTGGGACGGGTAAAGCTTTTTCGACTCGAATTATTTGTTGGAAATACCCCCTAGCGTGATGACTATCGGCGCGGATTTACGACGATTGCGGTGAGGTTTTGAATGGTTCTGAATTCTACGATTGTTCCGTGGAGCATTTGTCCCGAAAGTATTTTACGTATCGAAAATTTGTAATATTCTGTGGAAAGTTCAACTGAAATGCTTTTCAGGATTAGTTATAAACGCGTTGGGGGCATCGTTCTAAATGCTTTGTAGGATTCGTAGGAAGCATAAGATTTTGACAGATTTGAGAGTTGGTCCAAAATGTTTAGATGTATTTGTCATGTATGCGGAAGAATACATCCTGAACAATTTGGAAAATTCAAAAGCTTCTCAACAGATTTGTCCATGATTATTTTTGTTTTTCCGATTAGAAAGCGAAGTTATTTCAGTCTCAGTATTAGTAATTTCAATCGATCGATTTGATACAAGTTTAACGTGTTTCACTTTATTTTAATCAAATTAAGTTAAAAGGAGGCCTATATAGGCCTGTATACATTTTTGATTCATGTTGAGTCTTTAAACTAGAGCATATTGTTCATATTCGACAGTAATCAATTTATATTTGCATTTATATTAGCTTGAAAGCGAATTGTTTGTTCGAATTGAAATAAAATTTTAAGCCTTATTTTGTCCAAATGTCTAATACTAATGACACACATCATCGGAATCATCGGTGGATGAATGCGAGGGGTCCGACTGTATGCAGGTTCCACCTGTTTTGTACTACTGTTCACTCTCAACCTTCGATGGACCCCTCGTTTTTGCGCTTTTGTTTAGTTTTTTAATTAACGCCTGATGGGAGAGAAAGTCAATTGAAAAGTATTCAACTCAGTGCTGCACATTGTTAAATAAATTAGTGTACAAATTATTCCTCGTGATTTGCTCGACAATAAACCATCCAGAATGGATCAACTGCAGCTGTTGCGGCAGATGGTTCAGCACAACCGGTGCCTCACTTGTTTCGACCGTGTGGAGGCCGACGCTCGCACTACCGAGGACTTGGAAGTGTTTCAAATCGTCAGGCAGCACCTGTGGTTCACGGTTTGTATTGGGTCAATCAAAATAAATATGCATTCGGTGTTAGATGAACGATCGTTATTTGCAGGAAACGGATTTGACACAGACCGCCTCGATTTGCGCCGGTTGCTGGGAGAGTATCGATGGGTTCCATCAGTTTTATGTGGGCGCTCAACAGCTCTACGAAAGGAAAGAAATGCCTTTCGGTTTGGAGCAAAAATGCATTAAGGAGGAACGGACGGAGGTTTTCTTGGTGGAAATGGGACAAGCGGACGAAATGGAGATCAAGCAGGAATGCGATGAAATCGAGGACAGTGATGCTTTGGTGCATGAACAGAGTCAGGAAGCGAATGACGTGTTGGTTGATCAGCAGATGAAGGAGGAATCCGAGCATTATAGCGATGATGAGGATGACGATGCGGAGGATGATGGTGATAGAGAGGACGAAGGCGATGATCCGGATCAAGTAATAAAGCAGCACGTAGTATTGGATTGCGACCAGTGCGAAGCATCAGACTTTTCATTCAAAGGCTTGATGACGCATTTGCAGAAATCTCACAATGTGATTAAATGTTACGTGACATGCTGTGGTGGTCGCTACCATACGCGGGTTCGCCTGCTGGAACATGTACAATACGTACAAGACCCAACGTCTTTCAAATGCGAACACTGCGAGAAGCCACATTATTTCATCAACGGTCCGGCGTTGAAGCGACATTTGAAGGTGAAGCACAAGCTCCAAGTGACAACACGTTCTTATAATTTGACGAATCGCCTCAACAAAACGAAAACGCCAGCCGAAAAGTCTGAGGAGCAACTGAAGAGAATCGAAGAGCTGGAGAAGCGGCGTACGAGCAAGGCCGCCGAAGATAAAATGATGCGGGATCATGTCCAGTTTGGGTGTATTCCGTGCGGAACGACGTTCGAGACGTACGGTGAGCTGTTCCGGCACAGCCGGATCGAACACAAGCAGAAACCGGTGGTGGTGTGCTGTGGCAATCGTTACCACAACCGGCCACGATTGCTGCAGCATATTCAGTCGGTGGTAAATCCGGTGGCGTTCCGGTGCGAGCTGTGCTTCCGATGCTTCAAGAGCGACTACGCCAGGAACAAACACGTGGCGGAGATGCACCCGACGGACGACGCTATCAAGTATCAGTGCGAACGCTGCCCGAAGGTGTTCATCCGGGAGATCAAATTCCGGCAGCATATGCAGGATCACGAGGACTGCGACAAGGATCAGATCAAGTGCGAGTACTGCGGAAAACTGTGAGTATATTTGTTTTTCTTTTGGCGCATTTCCGAGTATTGGCCAACTTTTTGCAAAACTGCATATTAATTTTTGGTATATTACTCCTTCGGCATTTTACCTCTTAAGCAAGGCAAGTTCATAACAAGAGTAAAGTAGCAATAGCAGAATTAGGTATTATTTAGTTATTTTCTCCTGCTCGGGGTGTGTTATTGACCCGTGTGTTATATTATTTATTGTATAATATAAGGGAATCGGGTGCTTTATCTTTATCTATTCATATTGAAAATACGTACACCATTGTAGATGCCAGGAAAATAAGTCTTCCAGGGCTCACGGATTACCGATAAGAACTTGCCAATAGCCATACTCGAAATCAATCACCGTGGTATGTTTTATCGCCGGCGGAAGATCGTGAATCGCATTGGAACACATTCGAAAGTGGTATTTTTTTATCTTCATAAAAGATCACATGCCTGTTATTATGCAGCAGTTTCGCCATCTTTCACTGCAACACTTGTTATGTACTTCTTAAAATTCCAATTGAATGTCCTTCTCCAAAATTTGTTGGACCTTTCCTCCATCGGGGCGCTTATGAAAGATACCAAAGTCGATCACCAAAGCGTTCTTTCGTAGAACACTCGTTCCAAATCATGAGCAAAGCAACTAAAACACTAGCGATAGAAGCCTGATGTGTCTGAGAAAAGCTGCTGTCATTTGTATTTTCATAATTTAATCGATTGTGCCTTCAGTAATTCCATTCGCTTACTCTTACACGATGTAAAGGATTGCCTAATAAGGAATCTTGTTTGCAGACCCGCCGATTAAAAACATTAAACTATCACTTGAACGAAAATTGTCATCAGTGAGGGAAGATTTGTTTTTGGTCCATGCGGCTCTCGTTTATCTTTCTATTTGTGTTGTCACTGATATCGTATTCAATTTTCACATTTCATGAACTGTTTTTTTTTAAATAATACTTTTAGTAATAGGCAATGGAAAATGGAATGTTCTAATAATGAATTGTGTTTTTTCACAAGCTCGCCAACATTCTTTCCACTAGGGACCTCGTTATAAGAATGGATGAACCTTTCCAGCTCCACTAAATGATAAATAATCATTCTACTTGCTCATATCCAGTATCTTATATCTAGTTATAGAAAATATTTCTATCAACGAATGTCTAGTAAAAGCCGAAGTTTCTCCAGTTGAAATACGCGTCAAAGGCATTTATCAGTCCGTGCTGCACCATCCGCTATCCCATCGCATGGGGATGTTGACTGTTTTGTTCCGTTTTCACGCAGCTTCAAAGAACTGTCGCATTTACAAAGTAAAACCTCATTTCGTTCTGAGTTATTAACCTACAAGTAAAAATACGATTTGAGTAGGAAACAAAAACAAAATACATTCGTGCGAAAAACTTTGCCAAACTGCGGGATGTAAACAGAATCAAAACTGTCAAACGAGCCGGGTCAGGAACAACCGGGGGGTCACAAAAAGTGATAAGTAGCGCATTCGCTCGACACAAGTAGCGCATTAAAGAACTTCGCACAACGAATTTGTTTGCGTATAGCTTTTTGCATTGAAACTTTTTGTTTCGTCGTTGAAAACATTGACACTTGTCTTCTGCGACTGCTTTCCCGATAGACCATTTGTACATGTTATTCACTTATACATAAATAATACTGTCAAAACTGGCATTTGACAATAATTTCAGTTAAAAGCTCTGTTTTTTGACGTTGGTGCACTCACACAACCAATCGACATTAATTGTCAAAAATCAGAATTACCAACTCGATAACTTTCTTCTTGTTGCCTTCTTGTTGGCGCTGAGTGCTCAACCCAATGGTGGGAATACAATTTTGGGATTTATGCGCAATACGTTTTGACAGTTTTTCTATGGAACCCTCCCTCTTGCTCCCCCCCTTCACAACTTAAAAAAGACAGTTCAATAATTTTCAATTAAACCTGATCACAGAGCAGACAGTGAAGACAGCAACATTCTTTCTATGTAGTTTTTTTTAGCGGGAATCATGTGCGTGGTTTTTGTTTTCTTGTATTTTTCTCAGTATTTTGGAGGAGGAGGGATTCCCGGATTTTACGAACGAAAAACCCACTAACAAACAGATATACAATTCACTGTATACACTAGCGACATCTGTTTTTTAAACTTTCGTTTTCGTATTGACATTGTAGCGGAGATTTTTTTTACACGGGTTACAAAAAGTTTCCAGTTCAAAATTTGAAAATTCGTGTAAAAAAAGTTCTATGATTTCCCGACAAATCATGCAAAACGGAGCAACATTGCAAAAATGCGATTTTTTTACACGGCCGTGTAAAAAAAAATCGGTGTAAAAACAGAATCGGATGTAGTATAGATCACCACACCCCCCCTTCTTTACATCCCCCCATCGTAAAAATTATATCAACATATTGCCGCTAAGCTCGAAAATCAAAGCATTTTTTGCTGTAGCCCACTCAATTTTGACCAAAAAGTCACTTATACCCCTCTGCTTCTAACCCCCTTAATTATTTCAAAATAATTACCCAATGTTTATCTATTTTGTCTTGGTCAGATATAAAAGCCGCCACATCTTGTACATGCACGTGCGCAACAAACATCAGGCGCCCCGATACGTATGCGACATCTGCGCCAAACCGTTCTTCATGCGGTCGGAGTTCAACAAACATAAGATGCAGCACGAAAACCCAGACAAGCTGAAAATGCAATGCCAGCACTGTCTGAAATGGTGAGTTCTGCCCTGTTTTAATATTTATTTGCGGCATATCCTGGACACTTTAATTAAAAATTAAAAATTAAAACTTTGAAATATCATCTACAGGTTGAAGAACCGCGAGTACTGGCGGGCGCATATCCGGCTGCACGTGGTCGGTGAGGTAAAATGCGAAATTTGCGGCCGAGTCACCCCGAACCGGGTGGCCTATCGGGCGCACAAGAAGAATGCCCACGGGGCGCGGAACCACAAGTGCGAATGGTGCGGCAAGAGTTTCAACAAGGCGATCACCCTGAGGGAACACGTGGCCTCCAAGCACACCGGAGCTACGCTGTATTCGTGCAGTTTTTGTCCGAAGACTTTTAACTCGAATGCCAACATGCACTCGCACCAGAAAAAGATGCACCCCGTGGAGTGGCTGGAGGCGAAGAATAACAAGGCGATGGCGGCCGGGCCAGAAGGGCCTAAGGAGGTGGAAACTGACGAGGAATCGCCCAATACTTAAGGCGCAGATAAAGAACACAACAGAGTAAGACGAGGGCTTTTATGGTCTAGTGCAGATCAAGCAGCGATCTTTGTAGTTGCTTGCTAACGCCATCTGGTGTCCAGTTTTCCACCGACGACGGTGGAATTAAAAGATGACGCGAATGTTTTCGTGTTCAAGAAATGTTACAAACGAAATGTCTGTTTAGATTTGAAGAGTTCTAGTGATGTGTGACTAAAATGTGGACGCTTCACAATAAAGTGAAAACTTTCTTGAAAAAAATATCAATTGATTGGTAAAACTATCCATAAAACCCGTATTTCTAGAGAAAAAAAATGAAATTCAAATATATCTTAAAAACAAGTTTTAAAATGTTTGAAAAATTTCTTCTTTATTATGAAGCGTTTATCCGCATGCTGTGATGTTTGAACTCGACGTGTTTCGCGATAGAATCTTGTTAAGGTAAGAATGAAATAAATGCAATTGAAAGCTCTTTGGTAGCAATAATTCACGTCTAAGTTATGAAGAATCGATTCGCGAAAAGGGCACTCAAGGCTGCTCGAATCTAATTTACGGTTTACGGCAGCGCTGCGGAACCGCATTCCACCGGTCAGCTTCACATCTCATCCTAAAGACAATCCCGTCGAAGGTAAATCGAAACCAGTTTCATATTCATTACAAGCGGCGCATGCCACCGCAAATGCAATGTCACACTTTCCTCGCATGAAGATGCGATAGTCCAAATGTCAAATGGTCAGTCAAGTGTTGTGTCAGCGTTGAGTCACTTTAGACTTGAGAAATTTTGCGATCGGCGATATTGGTCTACAGACATGACTCGATCGTAAGAACATTTCTCACGTTTAGTATTAAAGGGGCGTAATTGCATTGATCGGTTTCTTTTCGTCGATTATTTTTATCAATGATATAGTCTACCGAAAGTTTAACGATCATTTACGAGCCACGTGTTCGTACTACCTCTCGGAAAAAAACGCTCACCGAGGAGAAATACATTCTTTAGCTGAATGGAAGAAGTATCCTTGTTTAAAAAACTACATCACCGTATAACGGAGACATGCATACTTCCATTGAATGCTTAATTTGATTGCATCTTGCTAATTTTTTTACAAGGTTAAAAAAATATTTTTCCATGAGGGGAGACCGTCGATTTATCCGCAATCCGCATGCTTCTTCATATTATGCTGATGTTTCAGAATTCATTTAGTATTGCGTGTTAATTTGTTTTAAAATGTTTGTAGTTCATGCACACGTCTATTTCTAGTGTTGGCAATGTAGCGCAAGTAAAACGGCAGCACTTTCCACGTAAACAGACAGTGAGAAGGCCGAACATACACAGTGAAAAGAAGGTCCGTACAGTATTGGGTCGGATATAAAACCATTTTTGAAACATATTAAATTAACTTAACAAACTTCACATGCGGGGATCGAAGTATGTCTTGGTAGTCAACGGATGTGTTTTCGTCCCCAGAAAAATTTTCTCCCGTCAAAAAAAAAGTTTCTCCCGCACCTATTAAAGCTGAAGAAGAAGCACCTGAAGCATCCAGAAGTCGTTGCAGTTGATCGTAGTTCCAGCAAGAAACGTTGATGGGCGACAAATCTGTTTTTTATCTGTGTTGTCCAGGAAGAGGATTTCGTGCGATTCTGTCTGATCATCAAATACAGCTTATTTAGTGCCGTTTCCGCGGAATGCCTACGTCGAGGAAATTGTGATTACTATGGATTGGACCATTTCAAGCTTAGCAGTTTTGGATGAGAGCTTTGTCGGTGGTTTGATGTTTCAACAATAAATCCATTAATCAAACTAACCAAACCATCAAAACAATATGAATAGGAACAAGCAGGTAGAATTTTCCAAACTTGCATGCATGGGGACATGTGTGACCTATCAAAATTCTGCTTTGGTATCGATGAACTGGTGAATGACCATGAGAACGTTATTTCGTATGGCGGAATTTCACCAAGGAGTAAACTAAAAATGCTAGACTCAAGATGAAAAGGAACGTACCGGATTTTTTGCCAGGATGGATCAAACATAACTGTGGCAGCGATAGCGACAGCCTCGAAATTAACAGCTACCGGAATTTCCTCAACTACGAACACCACGAGAATCTCCAAATCAGCCTAGTTGGGAATTGCGGCCACTACTGTTGTTGTCGTCTTGGATATCCTGGTGCGCCCCTTTCCAGACTGGATCTATTTTGATAGTGGATAAACTCAACTGGTGAGCACGTTCCAATTATCTCCTTTCTTTTTTGAATTGCTTTATAAATTTAAAAACTTGAAAATGGAACACTAATTACGTACAGGGCTTCGTTTGCTTCTATTGCCGCGGATATTGTGGGAGTCCCAGGTATCCGGTTCACGCTTTAGTTAGCAACGGTGACTCTTCTCGACCTTCTATTCCCTGAGTAGTTAGTACGAATAAGGGCGTCCTTGTGAAGTTTTGCTGTACCTGTTATGAACGACTAGTTGGTTGAATAATCTTAAATGTATTTGACGTCATATTCTAGTCGGCCTTGAGAATTATTGGCTTAATTTTCAAAATGTTCGTGTACATTTCATTTTTAACCCTAGAAGTCTTGGAGACCCATGATGTTATATACCAACCCGACCAGTTAGTCATAACAATTATATCAATATGTGTTACAAATAACAATACTTGAAATAATTTCTCTGTCAAAAATGGATGAATAAAAATTTCACGATCATCATAACTTGATTATAACATAATTTTTTATGCTTATTTTACAGAAAAACAAAATTGCCAACATTTTTGGTAGATAAAAATTGAAAAAAAACGAAGCTACCACTTGCAGTATATCTTGATTTAATCGAGAAAGGCATCGTCACCGCTAGGTGGATCAATTTGGGTTTTTTTTTACGAATAATTGAAAAATGTCTGAGAAATACAACGTCTCGGCAACAAGAATTACCAAACATGGAAGTTGCGGATGACGATGATGCTGAAGCGAGAAGAACTTTGGTTTACAGTCAGTGAATTTCTGAATGGACATTTTCTTGTTGGTTTATACTATGCTTTTAACTTTACTTTTATTTCAGGTGTCGTTAAATTATGAAATATGTATCTGAGAACAAAGCGTTCTAGTTTAATAAGTACTCAAAATGGCCTTGCAGCTCCCGGAACATAGACCGTGGGGAGGGCATGTGATCATTCAGGAACTGTGAAAAGTCTTGACAAACTGCAATATAATTCGTCTTGGGATCCACAGAGCTTATGTGGGAAGCAGAAAATTTAACTGGAAGTGTCGAATAATCAAGAAATTGCAACGATCTGGTGAGTTGTGTAGAAAACAATCATGCTCGCACTTTAGTCGATCTAGCAATGTGCTCAATCAAAGACTAATAATTATTGCTCAACTATTGACGGTTTAAAACTAGGTTTGAATGCAAAATACATACCCGGGCAATAATCATCTGAAGTCAAACCTCCAATAGTCGATGTTGATAGGACGGTCGACTCATGGGAATATCGAGATATGAAATAGAAAATCCTTGGGATGTGGACTAGGTACTCATACGGAATTTTCAATTTATTTCAATTTATTAATTTACTCAACCTTACTCGTGATTTTTGCATGAGCAAATATCATATAAACCCGCTGGAAACGATAGCAACATATTCTGCAGATAATGAAGTCTGAACTGACAGGTTTGACTGTATATGAATGAATGTGTATAAAATTAGTTGAGGTTTTTGTTGTCTCGATTTGACTAACGAAAGGATTCACTCAGCGCCTGATTTGAGTACGTAAGGTTATCCTCCACATAACCTTACGTACCAAAATAAACCTTTTTCGTACATTTAGGGACCCCTGAAAATTGTCGGCCCCGGGCCCCACTTCCGGTAAAGTACGGCCCTGGATTCACCGAATAGCAACATTTTTTCACGGATTAATTCTTCCTGGGATCAGCAGTGTTTATATATGCATATGAAAACATGAAACGTTTCACTGTGAAATAATTCATAAAAAAATTATTCCTAAAATAATTCATAAATAAATAATTGTGAGGAATTCGTCTACCTTGGATCCTTGCTAACGGCTGATAACAATGTTAGTCGTGAAATACGAAGGCACATCATCTGTGGAAGTCGGGCCTACTACGGGCTCCAGAAGGAACTGCGGTCAAAAAAGATTCGCCAACGCACCAAATGTGTTATGTACAAGACGCTGATAAGACCGGTAGTCCTCCACAGACACAAAACATGGACAATTCTCGAGGAGGACTTCCAAGCACTCGGAGAATTCGAGAGACGGGTGCTTAGGACCATCTTTGGCGGGAAGACGGGTGTGGCGGCGAAGAATGAACCACGAGCTCGCCCAGCTCTACGGCGAACCCAGTATCCAAAAGGTAGCTAAAGCCGGAAGAGTACGATGGGCAGGACATGTTGCAAGAATGCCGGACAGCAACCCTGCAAAGATAGTGTTCGCTTCAGATCCGGCAGGTACGAGACGGCGTGGAGTACAGCGAGCAAAGTGGGCAGAACGACTTGGCGAGCAAGGGGCGCATTCGAGGATGGAGAGATGCGGTCACGAACCGTGTATTGTGGCATCAAAGTGTTGATTCAGTGTTATCTGTTTAGATGTAAACTTAGTAAATAAAATGAATGATAACAATTCTAGTTATCAATATGACTGAATAATTAGGTTTGTTATTAATAAGTTATTCTGCTTTGCACTCTGTCCAGCCGACTGTTATTTGCATAAATGGTCATGACATCATGATTTGATTATAAATAGTCTTCAGTAAATGCAAGATTGTACAGGCAGTGAAAGTCAAGGCAGCGGAGGAGATGACAACGTCAGTTCAGCGGACGATGGAAGCCAACCAGCCCCCACCTTGAGGGAAGTTAAGGATGCCATTCAACAGCTTAAGACCAATAAAGCAGCTGGTAAGGATGGTATCGGAGCTGAGCTCATCAAGATGGGCCCGGAAAAGCTGGCCACTTGCCTGCACAAACTGATAGTCAGAATCTGGGAAACCGAACAGCTACCGGAGGAGTGGAAGGAAGGGTTTATATGCCCCATCTACAAGAAAGGCGACAAACTGGAGTGTGAGAACTTTCGAGCGATCACCATCATTAATGCCGCCTACAAAGTGATATCCCAGATCATCTTCCGTCGTCTGTCACCATTAGTGAACGAGTTCGTGGGAAGTTATCAAGCCGGCTTTGTTGACGGCCGCTCGACAACGGACCAGATCTTTACTGTACGGCAAATCCTTCAAAAATGCCGTGAATACCAGGTCCCAACGCACCATCTGTTCGTTGATTTCAAGGCGGCATACGCGTAGAGCTATGGAAAATTATGGACGAGAACAGCTTCCCTGGGAAGCTTACCAGACTGATCAAAGCAACGGTGGATGGTGTGCAAAACTGTGTGAAGATTTCGGGCGAACACTCCGGTTCGTTCGAATCGCGCCGGGGACTAAGACAAGGTGATGGACTTTCGTGCCTGTTGTTCAACATTGCGCTAGAAGGTGTCATGCGGAGAGCCGGGTGTAACCGCCGGGGTACGATTTTCAACAGATCCAGTCAATTTATTTGCTTCGCGGATGACATGGACATTGTCGGCCGAACATTTGCAAAGGTGGCAGAACTGTACACCCGCCTGAAACGTGAAGCAACAAAAGTTGGACTGGTGGTGAATGCGTCAAAGACAAAGTACATGCTTGTGGGCGGAACCGAGCGCGACAGGGCCCGCCTGGGAAGCAGTGTTACGATAGACGGGGATACCTTCGAGGTGGTCGAGGAATTCGTCTACCTCGGATCCTTGCTAACGGCTGACAACAACGTTAGTCGTGAAATACGAAGGCGCATCATCTGTGGAAGTCGGGCCTACTACGGGCTTCAGAAGAAACTGTGGTCGAAAAAGATTCGCCACCACACCAAATGTGTCATGTACAAGACGCTTATAAGACCGGTTGTCCTCTACGGACATGAAACATGGACAATGCTCGAGGAGGACTTGCAAGCACTCGGAGTATTCGAGAGACGGGTGCTTAGGACCATCTTTGGCGGGGTGCAAGAAGACGGTGTGTGGCGGCGAAGAATGAACCATGAGCTCGCCCAACTCTACGGCGAACCCAGTATCCAGAAGGTAGCTAAAGCCGGAAGGGTACGATGGGCAGGACATGTTGCAAGAATACCGGACAGCAACCCTGCAAAGATGGTGTTCGCTTCCGATCCGGCAGGTACGAAACGGCGTGGAGCGCAGCGAGCGAGATGGGCAGACCAGGTGCAAAACGACTTGGCGAGCGTGGGGCGTATCCGAGGATGGAGAGATGCGGCCTCGAACCGTGCATTGTGGCGTCAAATTGTTGATTCAGTGTTATCTGTTTAGATGTTAACTAAATAAATGAAAAATGAATTGCAAGATTGTAGAAAGCATAGTGCTCTTCTCTTTTGCTCCTCAGTAAAGCGTAATTGATTGAGTGCCTAGAGACGACGCCGTACAATCACTCGATTCGAGTTCGAATCCCAGTGAATGTCAACATTTTTTTCAATGCGTAATATCCTACCCACGGCTCAGAACGTGGATGATCCTAGCAGCTGCAAACATGAGTGACATCACTGAAATTTAGCATGACAAAGTTTAGGAAATTAAATTAAAAATACTTCAAAAAAAATTGTTACACTTTGTAGCTGCTGGGGACGTCCACACGTCTAGGCAGTGGACGTTCTCACGCCCCAAACTAGCTCACTAAGGGTCTTAATTCTCAGAGCCAGCTAAAGGCCTGCTTGAGGGTCACTACGACAAGAAAGAAGATGAGGGGTGGACAAAACTTCGAAATCGACACAATTGCATGCTGAGGAAAGCGGAGAAATTAATTAAAGATCGAGATACTTTTCACTTTTGTATATGGCTGAATGTTTCCGGCCAGTTGTTCTTTCCAGGTTGAAACAGAACTTGTAGTCCGGAGCTGGACAGCTACCGGCGTACATAGCCGGGATGGATCTTGGCATGAAACGGGGTTTCCCGAGCAGCACACATGTTACACAAAAGTATTTATGACAAATATGCAACCGAATCCAGTCGCATTTGAGTTGCTGCAACCAAATCAGTCTTGACTGTGCTGCTAGGGTTACGGATATCTGAGGGATTCGTTTTTTTTGGGTCCCTCAGCCATGAGTTGGCCGGCAGTTTGATGTTTGGATGGCTTGCTTGAGCCCATCGTCGGAATACAGCTCGTTTCCGAATGTCAGCACGGGTAGAAAATCGGGTCACTTGGTGGCATTGTGCCTTTCGAAAGCCAGTAACAGGGCTTAACGACCCCTCCCCACGTCCTCTGCGAGTAAAGGGGCCTGCCTAGGACGTGGTGGGGCTTGACAGCGGGGTCTGTTAAACCTCTACAAAAAGCTGCATGTGTCCGCAAGCAGCGACCGCGACCGTGTGCCGCTCAAAGCGCACAGGAGCCCAAGGAGTGCCAATTGGCACATCAGGATCAATGCCAGCGACATCCTGATTATGGCATTCTGGCCGCGTGTTAACGGACCTTGTCTTGGATTACTGCCGCTAACCGCAAGTCGAGCACATCTGTATATGGGCCTCCATATACAGATGTGCTCGACTAGCGGTTAGCGGCAGTATAGTAATATTATGGGGGTTATGGGGGCCCTCCTTAGCCGTGCGGTAAGTCGCGCGGCTACAAAGCAAGACCATGCTGAGGGTGGCTGGGTTCGATTCCCGGTGCCGGTCTAGGCAATTTTCGGATTGGAAATTGTCTCGACTTCCCTGGGCATAAAAGTATCATCGTGTTAGCCTCATGATAAACGAATGCAAAAATGGTAACTTGGCTTAGAAACCTCGCAGATAATAACTGTGGAAGTGCTGAATGAACACTAAGCTGCGAGGCGGCTCTGTCCCAGTGTGGGGATGTAATGCCAATAAAAAGAAGAAGAAGATAGTAATATTATGAAAGCTAGGGCTGGCAGTCTGACATTCTACTCTCTTAGTAGAGCCGGGGGACACTGACTCGAAACGGCGATGGCTAGGCTGTCCTCCGTCCCCTAAAACCGTGGCGGGCCTTGTAGCACGCTGTCCAATCCTGCCACTAAGCTTTGCCTGCTGGGTGGGAGTAGGCTCAGATGCCCTTTCCTGACTTGCGCTGATCTCGCCTGAACACGTAAGTGTCAACCCTTGCATGGCCTCCCTGCATACCATAAGGCATGTAAAGATAACCATGGGATCATTAAAGGCGACTACTCCAGTAGGATTCGACGGCAGCCACAAGGGGGACCCAGTTACAATGAGTGAAGCAAAACCAAATAACTCTTTTGATGATGCGTTAAGCATGGAGGTGGTAGACCCCTTTGCCAAGGGGGGTTTGGCGAGGTCTCCTCCCAGGGAGGCGAAAATGACTGCCGAAAATGATACCAGCAGAGAAATTCGAAGACACATCGTGGCTGGAAACCGTACATACTTTGGACTCAGTAAGACACTCCGATCGAATAGTGTTCGCCGCCATACCAAACTGACTACATATCTACAAAACGCTCATCAGACCGATAGTCCTCTGCGACGATGCTCGGATGCTTGGAGTTTTCGAAAGGAAAGTGCTACATGCCATCTAGGGTGCAGATGACGGACGGTACGTAAAGGAATGAACGAATGAAACACGAGTTGCATCAGCTGTTGGGAGAGCCATCCATCGTTCACACTGCAAAAATCGGACGACTGTGGTGGGCCAGGCACGTAGCCAGAATGTTGGAAAGTAATCCGGTTAAAATGGTTCTCGACAACGATTCGACGGGAACATAAAGGTGAGGTGCACAGAGAGCAAGGTGGATCGACCAAGTGGAGGACGATTTGCAGAACCTCCACAGACTTCGTGGTGCAATGGGCCACCTGTAATTTATTTTCTAAAATCCTTCGAGGGCCACGGGGAAGGCCATTAAGGGCCGCATTTTGGCGATCATTGTAATAACTAATGATAAAGTCATATCGTACCATTTTTAGATGCAACAAATTCCTAGAAAAAAAACCTCCAAAATAACATTGTGTAATTAATGTGCTTCCAGCAAACAATACAATAATATACAATCTAATTTTTTGACATGCTTAAGCTAATGTAAATAAGTTTGAAATCGAAGCCTATCCGAAGCATGTTAAGGGCAAACCGTGCTTAATACCGCATGACCAACAAGCACCAGTCTGGTACGTACAACATCATCATTAACAGCACATTTGACACATTAACCTAATAAGCCGTTGGCATTATCGCCAACGTGTGGTCATCAGGATATGGTCCACCATTGGTCCTAATAAGCCGTGTTTAGCCAGTCATCGGCCACTACTTGCATTGGCACTTTATGAATTACCATTGAAGCCTAAAGCCTGATTGATTGGAAGCCATGTGCGCGATCGAATGCATCGTACCCAAGAGGGTAGAAACCCGTAGATGTAGATCGTTACGATACGCTATAATTCGCTAGGCGAAATGGGGCAAATTGTATGACTTAATCGCAGTGATTTTCAATAACCACAGTACTTGCGTAGTGTAGTACACACAAATCGATACTGGTGCGGTATTTTGACGGCGTTCGATTGGTGGTGGAGCGAATCGCAGTCATGTCGATGACCGCGCGCTTACTGGTCGAGATGGTGCAGCGTCGTAATGAAGGTGTCATGACGGCCGACGGCGGTTAGATCAGCGAATTGGAAATAGCCAATTAATCACCGTGTTTAACGAAACTAAATGTTTTTTATTTAATTAGTTCTCTTGGGATTCAACAACGAATTGGGAACACAGACACATTCATTGTACTCCCTATGGTTAAAAGTAGATTTTCACCAATTGCGGACAACATTGTGACTGAAGGATAAGGATAAGAAGGATCCCAGATAAGTTTTTGACAAATAGCGAGAGAAAATAATTAAATAATTATATATTTTCCAAGAAAGATCGTTAGGACGGTTATTGTAAACTGACCTTTATTTCAGCTCAGCTTCCTTTCAAGTTTTAGAGCCTTAAGGGTCGCATAAAATAAATTCTGTAAAATAGCATAACACAATGAGATTGTGATTCTAATTATGTGCACAGAAAAAAATAAAGACAAATAAACAGCGCGTAAAACCTGACATGCGGAAATTTACGCTATTCAAGATTGAAATTGTCATCTTGCTAACAAGATTGCTTATAACTTGTATGCAATATTGAGGATTAACGTCAAATATTGTATACATTTACGCTATATCCCGTGTGGAATTACGCTAATAATGATGTTCCATTTATGTGCATGATTTTTATCGTAAATTTCAGTGAATTTTTGTATCTTTGTGTTTTAATTATACAAAGCCTGTTCACTGTTCACTTCCAAAAGGAGTACTTTGTTCGCGTCGATAAACTCACTTTGCTTACATCACTTTCAGAGACATATCAATTAATCGAGTGGAATTGAGTAATATCCCTGTGACAGCAAGAACGCAACGCCAAATAAATACATTTTTATTAAACAGCAAATTCAAGTAGCATCTCACCATGACAAATGAATTCGATTCATCAAACCTACATCCATCAAAGGAAGCCCATTCAGCTGCAAAAGCCGATGCCAATATGCTTGCCCATTGACAGAAGGGCATTTGGGCTTTAGATGACAGTCACTTTTTTTCTCCCCTACAACAGAAGACTTCAACGGCCCCAAGCAACGAACGTTAATTATTGGAAAAATCTCAATCATCTCCATTCATACGCGTGAGGCAGCTCAACTGTGGACAAAACAGAATCGATTACAACACACATGCAAAATTGAAGTCACCGCGGCGCGGTTAACTTAAGCGCGAATAGGGTTGATTGTGGTCATAAAGATTAAGCTTTGTCTAACCGGCGGCAACGGTCGGGCATTAGTAGTTCGTTACGTGAAGTTGGACTCAATGTGTTGCTATTACCTAGTTTTACATTATTGCATTTCTTTATGGCATTCACAGAGATTGAAATGTTGAAGAAATGATGATCTGAAGGGGCGATTCGTAATACGGGATAGAGATTGCTAGGAAACGGGTTGTTCACAGCTGATTGAAAAGCTAAGCTAAAGTGTATGGCATATCAAAATGACATCTCATCTACCGCTAGCATTTAATCATTCCTAATACAATCAGCAACGGTGATCAACCAACTGAAATCATTAACAGATTATGCTATTATTTTGCGGCTATAAACAAATGCGCAATGGGCAAAACGAGCTTGGGGGTCTAATGGCTATCGCTTCTGTTTTATAAGTCGGAGTCCGTGGGTTCAATTCCAGGCTGGGTTTCACTGTTTGACCCAAAACGATTCATACTGTTCTTCCTTTTACATTAACAATTCCAATATCTCCCGTGGCACCAATGAGAGGTTGTTGAGTTATCTGCATCTTTCGTAACTAGGTATCCAAATAACCATCTTTTTTTACCACAAAAGTTTAACTCAATGGATGCGGTGGTTCTACGTCCCAACAAAAAAAAAACAACTTTTCCCTTCTTTAGACAGATCTTGACTGTTTTGGGGAGTGTTTTGTCTACATCTAAGAGATATTAATTAGTCCCAAATCAATATAAGTGGTAACAAATAAAAGTGATGCTAACCCGAGCAAAAATGAATAACTAATTGATAACAAATTCTATTATCCCGTTATCGAACATATTGATAATTGAACTTATTAGCTGTTGGGGTTAGTTAACAAGCAACATAAGAAAATGATACCAGAAATTTGATCTTGAAATAACTCAATGAAAACAAATTAGGTTATCACTGATAGCACGGCCCTCCTTAGCCGTGCGGTAAGACCTTATGACTAGAAAGCAAGACCATGCTGAGGGTGGCTGGGTTCGATTCCCGGTGCCGGTCTAGGCAATTTTCGGATTGGAAATTGTTTCGACTTCCCTAGGCATAAAAGTATTATCGTGCTAGCCTCATGATATACGAATGCAAAAATGGTAACCTGGCTTAGAAACCTCGCATTTAATAACTGTGGAAGTGCTTAATGAACACTAAGCTGCGAGGCGGCTCTGTCCCAGTGTGGGGATGTAATGCCAAAAAGAAGAAGAAGAAGAAGAATGATATCAAATTTATAACACATTTTGGTATATATTTTATTTACTCAAATAACTAGGTAATTTAGTTATTATTTAGTTATCAGCTATCACTGTTTGTTTGAAAATTCATCGATTTGACTCATTCGTTAGAGATAACTTGCATGCAATTTCATCAATGCGTGTTTCACTTCCTCAATAAAAGAGCTGAGTGCGAAAAATTTGTATTTCGCCGGGTAATACTGGCAACCCAGATGTAGGCACGAAGAGCAAATTATAGTACGAAAATTTTATAAAGTCAGTCCATAATTAGCAGTGCAGTAAAACAGTTCAGAAAAATAAAATATTAGTCAAGCCTTAAGATCAGTTGTTTCTGGATCTCGTTGATCATCTTCTGCCTCGAGAAGTCGGCCATCGCTTCTGGGTAGAACCTGTAAAAGAAAACGGAATCGACTTACCTGCGCTGCACTGCTGCTTCTCCGGTATCCTTCGCTGGAGAACAAACGACTAACGAAACACAACGTAGGAATTGACGGTAAGCGCCAACATAAAACTGGTGCCGTGACCAGGATACGTCGACACCGTTCAGGATCCCGCATCCGTCCGTTGCACGTGGGACGACCACTGGGCGCCGCCATTTTGGTCCCGCCATTGCGCTGAAGGAGAGACAATTCGTTGTCATTGAATACAAGGCTCGATTTTATCGGGTCGCAGGTAATTACCTGTCCGATTAATTATACTGGGTCTCGCAGGTACCCTTTAGATTTCCGTTTATTTGTTGCATGTACACATTTTTCGTCGATCTGGCTCCCTGGATTGCTGCCAAGCCGTTTGGAGCACATCAATAGGCCGACGCCGCAACGTACGAATACTTTCTGGTCCGGTGGAGTACGCCATCGCGCTTCCGCCATTGAAGAGAAGGACGAAGCCACCCTATCGCACCATAGCTGCAAGCCATTCTTGCATCGACGCAAAGACGCGCTTTTTCGGCCCGTTTTTCCTCATAGGCATCTGTATACGCCGATCAACGCATGATGAGTGGATTTTAATCGGAAATTGGTGGAGTTTTTGTTGCGACGTCATCAATATCGGCATCGGCTCGCACAGAGCGTGCGCCATCTGGTTCCTGATAGCAGCTTTATTAAAAATACAAGGCATTCTATTGCCTTGGAATCGGTGAGTACCGTTCCAAGTGTTTAACGCTATTCTCGTCGGGTCTATCGTGGTCTTTTGTCCGACAGATCCTTCTTCGACGTTCTACGGGTCGTGCTCATCGATTGTTCCCGCGAAGATGACGCTTCCGCGGCAACATGCAACGTTGATTTCGAGGAGGACTACCATGATCGACGCACTGGGTCGGGCAGAGGCGTTCATCCAAACCTACGACGAGCAACGTGACCAGGCGCAGGTGCCCATTCGCCTGGAATACCTAAATAGCATGTGGGCCACTTTGGAAGAGGTGCAGGCTCAGCTGGAGGATTCCGAAGAAGCTGAGGAAGGTAGGCAAACCCATCGTGACGTCCGTGCTTCCTTTGAGCCTCGATTCTTCAAAATTAAAGCCGATCTTATCGCAAAACTTCCTGTTCTTATTCAAGACGCTCGTATCCCTGATTCTGATCCAAATGTTTCCGCTCTGTCTGGGTTAAAATTGCAGACGATATCGCTTTCTGAGTTCGACGGAGACTATATGCAGTGGCTGGGCTTTCATGATACGTTCTTGGCGTTGATCCACTCTAATGCCGACGTACCGGAGATTCGAAAGTTCCACTACCTGAGGGCAGCTTTAAAGGGCGACGCTGCGCAGCTGATAGAGTCCATCGGAATTAGTTCAGCCAATTACAACCTAGCATGGCAAGAATTGGTCGATCGTTATGCCAAAGATTACTTGTTGAAAAAGCGGCACCTCCAGGCACTTTTCGACATTCCATCGGCAAGAAAGGAAACTGCTACATCACTTCACACCCTGGTGGATGAGTTTCAACGACACACTAAAACCCTATGCCAACTTGGTGAACCAACGGGCTCCTGGAGCAGTATTCTCGAACATCTTCTGTGTACTAAGCTTCCCGATGAAACACTCAAAGCATGGGAGGACTATGCGTCAACCAATAATGATCCGAATTATGAGTGCTTAATCGATTTCCTTCAACGTCGGATGCGAGTTTTGGAATCCATTCTGGTGAATCATCATAAACACTCCTCATCATCGACTGGTTCTGTTCATGCTTCCAAAAGGCCATCTCACTTTCGTCTTTCATCGTGCGCCTCCACTTCGAGCTCCAGTAACAGATGTCCATCCTGCAACCAAGAACATCCGCTGATGAAATGTGCGAAATTCAATCGCCTTTCTTTTCCCGAACGACAACAGCTTGTTTCTAACAAACGTCTTTGCCACAATTGCCTGAAGGGTGAGCACATTGTTCGAAATTGTCCGACGAACTTCAACTGCAAGCATTGCAACAAGCGCCATCATAGTATGTTGCATTCCGGTGATACATCGAGACCAACCAACGAATCTTCTTCTGCTCGCATTTCCATGCCAACACAAACAACTCAATCTAATGCTCGTTCTACCATCGAATCGGTTCCTCAATCGACAGTTGCAGCTACTGAATGTGTTCCTCGAATCGTTGGCAGCGCATCCACCCCCGGGCCTCGTGAAGATGTGTTCCTTTTAACAGTTTTGGTGAAAGTCGTCGACGCGTACGGTCAGGACCATTTAGCTCGTGCCTTGCTTGATAGCGCTTCCCAGCCAAACCTCATAACTGATCGCTTTGCACGCAGACTACAGTTGAAGAGAGATGCAGTGAATGTTACCATCCAAGGGGCTGGTAACTTGTCTAAAAGGGTTCGAGAGTCCATATATGCTCGTCTTAAATCACGAAATGGAGACTTCGAATGCGGTGCAGAATTTTTTTTGATGGATACCGTTACAGCGGTCCTCCCTGCTCAGGATGTACCGGTACAAACCTGGCAGATCCCCCAGGACTTGTCGTTAGCGGATCCCTCATTCAACAAAAAGCAGCAAGTCGACATGGTTCTTGGCGCAAAGCATTTTCATTCCTTTTTCCCTAGTACCGCTCGTTTGCAATTAGCCAATAATCTACCAATTTTGGTGGACAGCGTGTTTGGATGGGTCGTTACGGGTTCCGCTAACCTGGTTCATCCCGCTCAACAACAATTCCCCAGTCCCAGCGTCGTCGCAGTCTCCATGATGACCCTCGAAGAAAGCATGGAACGATTTTGGAAAACGGAGGAGCTGACTGTTTGTGATAGTTATTCCCTAGAACAGCGGTTCTCAACCTTTTTCTTGAGTGGTACCCCTTCGCACTTTTGCATCAATTGAGGCACCCCCTATTTTTTGCTGTAAATGAAAATTAGTGTAACTCATGAGATATATGAAAAAGGGAACTGAAAACAGAATATATAACTATCTATAAAGTTGGCTGAAATTTTCATTATATCGAACTCTTGGAGAGAAGCTTCCGAGCCTTTTGGAAGGTGGCTTTCGAGCCACTTAAGGGTTCTAAACATCTTTGAAGGACGCCTCTTAGCCTCTTGAACGTTGGCTCCCAAGCCACCTCTTGAAAGGAGGCTTCGGGGCCTCTTGAAATGAGGCTTCTGGGCCACTGGAAAGGAGGTTTCCGGGATTCTTGAAAGGAGGCTTCCGGGCCTCTTGAAAGGAGGCTTCCGGGCCTCTTGAAAGGAGGCTTCCGGGCCTCTTGAAAGGAGGCTTCTGGCCTCTTGAAAGGAGGCCTGGGCCTCTTGAAAGGAGGCCTGGGCCTCTTGAAAGGAGGCCTGGGCCTCTTGAAAGGAGGCTTCCGGGCCTCTTGAAAGGAGGCTTCCGTGTCTCTTGAAAGGAGGCTTCCGTGCCTCTTGAAAGGTGGCTTCCGGGCCTCTTGAAAGGAGGCTTCCGGGCCTCTTGAAAGGAGGCTTCCGGGTCTCTTGAAAGGAGGCTTCCGGGTCTCTTGAAAGGAGGCTTCCGGGTCTCTTGAAAGGAGGCTTCCGGGTCTCTTGAAAGGAGGCTTCCGGGCCTCTTGAAAGGAGGCTTCCGGGCCTTTTGAAGGAGGCTTCCGGGCCTCTTGAAAGGAGGCTTCGGGGCCTCTTGAAAGGAGGCTTCCGGGCCTCTTGAAAGGAGGCTTTCGGGCTTCTTGAAAGGAGGCTTCCGGGCCTCTTGGATGGAGGCTTCCGGGCCTCTTGAAAGGAGGCCTGGGCCCCTTGCAAGGCGGCTTCCGGGCCTCTTGAAAGAAGGCTTCCGGGCCTCTTGGAAGGAGGCTTCCGGGCCTTTTTAAAGGAGGCTTCCGGGTCTCTTGAAAGGAGGCTTCCGGGTATCTTGAAAGGAGGCTTCCGGGTCTCTTGAAAGGAGGCTTCCGGGCCTCTTGAAAGGAGGCTTCCGGGCCTCTTGAAGGAGGCTTCCGGGCCTCTTGAAAGGAGGCTTCGGGGCCTCTTGAAAGGAGGCTTCGGGGCCTCTTGAAAGGAGGCTTCGGGGCCTCTTGAAAGGAGGCTTCCGGGTTTCTTGAAAGGAGGCTTCCGGGCCTCTTGGATGGAGGCTTCCGGCCTCTTGAAAGGAGGCTTCGGGCCTCTTGAAAGGAGGCTTCCGGGCCTCTTGAAAGGAGGCTTCTGGCCTCTTGAAAGGAGGCTTCCGGGCCTCTTGAAAGGAGGCTTCTGGGCCTCTTGAAAGGAGGCTTCCGGGCCTCTTGGAAGGAGGCTCCGGGGCCTTTTAAAGGAGGCTTCTGGGCCTCTTGAAAGGAGGCTTCTGGGCCTCTTTAAAGGAGGCTTTCGGGCCTCTCGAAAGGTGGCTTCCGGGCCTCTTGAAGGGAGGCTTCTGGGCCTCTTGAAAGGAGGCTTCTGGGCCTCTTGAAAGGAGGCTTCCGGGCCTCTTGAAGGGAGGCTTCTGGGCCTCTTGAAAGGAGGCTTCTGGGCCTCTTGAAAGGAGGCTTCCGGGCCTCTTGAAAGGAGGCTTGGGCTTCTTGAAAGGAGGCTGGGCCTCTTGAAAGGAGGGTTTCGGGCCTCTTGAAAGGAGCCTTCCGGGCCTTTTGAAAGGAGCCTTCCGGGCCTCTTGAAAGGAGGCTTCTGGGCCTCTTGAAAGGAGGCCTGGGCCTCTTGAAAGGAGGCTTCTGGGCCTCTTGAAAGGAGGCTTGGGCCTCTTGAAAGGAGGCCTGGGCCTCTAGAAAGGAGGCTTCCGAGCCTCTTGAAAGGAGACTTCCGAGCCTCTTGAAAGGAGGCTTCCGAGCCTCTTGAAAGGAGACTTCCGAGCCTCTTGAAAGGAGGCTTCCGGGCCTCTTAAAAGGAGGCTTCCGGGCCTCTTAAAAGGTGGCTTCCGGGCCTCTTAAAAGGAGGCTTCTGGGCCTTTTGAAAGAAGGCTTCCGGGGCTCTTCAAATGAGGCTTCCGGGCCTCTTGAAAGGAGGCTTCCGGGCCTCTTGAAAGGAGGCTTCCGGGTCTCTTGAATGGAGGCTTCTGAGCCTCTTGAAAAGAGGCTTCCAGGTCTCTTTAGAGGCTTCCGGGGCTCTTCAAATGAGGCTTCCGGGCCTCTTCAAATGAGGCCTCCGAGCTTCTTGAAAGGAGGCTTCCGGGCCTCTTGAAAGGAGGCCTGGGCCTCTTGAAAGGAGGCTTCTGGGCCTCTTGAAAGGAGGCTTGGGCCTCTTGAAAGGAGGCTTCCGGGCCTCTTGAAAGGAGGCTTGGGCCTCTTGAGAGGAGGCTTCCGGGCCTCTTGAAAGGAGGCTTCTGGGCCTCTTGGAAGGAGGCTTCCGGGCCTCTTGGAAGGAGGCTTCCGGCCTCTTGGAAGGAGGCTTCTGGCCTTTGAAGGAGGCTTCCGGGCCTCTTGAAAGAAGGCTTCTGGGCCTCTTGAAAGGAGGCTTTCGGGCCTCTTGAAAGGAGGCTTCTGGCCTCTTGAAAGGAGGCTCTGGGCCTCTTGAAAGGAGGCTTCTGGCCTCTTGAAAGGAGGCCTGGGCCTCTTGAAAGGAGGCTTCTGGGCCTCTTGAAAGGAGGCTTTCGGGCCTCTTGAAAGGAGGCCTGGGCCTCTTGAAAGGAGGCTTCCGGGCCTCTTGAAAGGAGACTTCCGGGCCTCTTGAAAGGAGACTCTGGCCTCTTGAAAGGAGGCTTCCTGGCCTCTTGAAAGGAGGCTTCCGGGCCTCTTGAAAGGAGGCCTGGGCCTCTTGAAAGGAGGCTTCCGGGTCTCTTGAAAGGAGGCTTCTGAGCCTCTTGAAAGGAGGCCTGAGCCTCTTGAAAGGAGGCTCTGAGCCTCTTGAAAGGAGGCTTCCGAGCCTCTTGAAAGGAGGCTTCCGAGCCTCTTGAAAGGAGGCTTCCGAGCCTCTTGAAAGGAGGCTTCCGAGCCTCTTGAAAGGAGGCTTCCGAGCCTCTTGAAAGGAGGCTTCCGGGTCTCTTGAAAAGAGGTTTCCGGGCCTCTTGAAAGGAGGCTTCCGGGCCTCTCGAAAGGAGGCTTCCGGCCCTCTCGAAAGGAGGCTTCCGGGCCCCTTGAAAGGAGGATTCCGAACCACTTGAAAAGAGGTTTCAAACCCTTTTGAAAGAGGGCTTATCAGCCTCTTGTAAGAAAGGCTTTTGAAAGGCTTCCTTAAAAGAGGCCCCTGAACCTCTTGAAAGTAGGTTTCCGAACCTCTTGGAAGAAATCCTTCGATCCTCTTGAAAGCAGTCCTGCGAGCTGTTTAATAGGAGGCTTTCAAAGCAACTGAGCTTTTCGAAAAAAGCCTTCTTGTCTTTCAAATGGAGGCTTCTAAACGCGTAGAACTCTGAAATTTTAGTTCAGAAGCATATTCTTAACATATCATTCAACTTTTTTTTTATTATTGAGTTTTTCAGCCATTGGTTGGCTCACCTCAGATTCAACATTTTGTTTCAATCAGGAGATAGCATAGAAGATTTTTTAACTTTATCCATTCGTTGTTCTGTCTTTTTGATCTTTTCTCCCACAGCCTTTCATCTACTGTACTGGTTGTGGAGGGAAGGATTCAATAGTCTTTAAGTTACTGATCGCTATACCGTTGTGCATCGAAACCCGTACACTTAAGCACTTAATTTTATTATAAATGCTCTAGAAAATACGAATTCAAATCAAATAGAACGTTTGTTATTGATACAGGCGCCCAAGGGTCTCTACTTTTTATGTGCTCCACTGCATTGCATTGAAAACAACGAAAAATATGATATAATGATGAATAAGGTTGATGCATTATGATTCGAAATCCGTACACCGTGGACGGAATTCGAATCATACGATCATAATCCGTACAGCTATTATCTAACTAAATATTTAATATAAAGCATACCAACTGACCAGTTTACCACTTTAAATAATACAATACGCATCTTGAGAAGCGATCCCTTTGATGTTTATTCAGCTGATCTCCCTTTATTTTATTGCAATTTGCAAATTAAACACAGTCACTTTCGGTACAATTTATCCAGCACGCAACAAAATGGCGGCTGAAACTTAGCGTTTTCTATGTGGCGATTCGTTTTTCAATTGTGATATTTTAATTTCAAAGCATATTTTCCATTTCAACGGCCAGAAAGCTTACTGTCAAGCATAAACTTAGGATAAGATAAATGATGTGTAAATGTATTCCCCTAAACACCCTTTAATGTAGTGATATCTCACGAAGTGGACGGAATTCGGTGCTGTACGGATTTCGGTCCCCCACGGTACATATTATGTACCAGAAAAAAAAATTTAAATTGAGAAAAACATATATCAAATCTTTATCAATAAGTTTTGATAGAAATCAGCCATTATGCATTTTTGTCCGAGGTACCCCCTGGGCTCGGCGAAGGTACCCCCAGGGGTACATGTACCCCAGGTTGAGAACCGCTGCCCTAGAAGAACGTCATTGCGAGCAGGTTTACCAATCCACTACCTCAAGGGACGAAAACGGTCGTTACATCGTACGCTTACCAAAGAAAGCTGATTTTGATGCGATGCTTGGAGATTCCAAGAACAATGCTCTTCGGCGTTACGATCAGCTCGAACGTCGCCTTGATCGTGACTTAAAATTAAAAGAAGAATACCACGCGTTTATGAAGGAGTACCTCTCCCTCGGCCACATGCGGGACGGACGACGGTACTAAACATCCAACATATTATTTGCCCCACCGCCCCGTGATGAAGAAGGATAGTACTACCACAAAGGTTAGAGTCGTCTTCGATGGTTCGGTTCGTTTACTTCCACTGGCTTCTCATTGAACGAAGCACTATGCGTGGGTCCGATGATCCAAGATGACCTTCTTTCCCTCATCCTGCGATTTCGCACTTATCCGGTTGCCCTTGTCGGAGACATCGCTAAAATGTACTGGCAAGTGCAAGTGCATCAAGAAGACCGATCTCTGCAACGTATTCTGTTCCGATTCTCCAACGGTACTCCTGTCCAGATTTACGAACTTCTGACCGTAACCTATGGCCTAGCTCCTTCCTAGCCACTCGCACTCTGCAGCAGTTTACTACGGATGAAGGTGATGCGTATCCTATGGCTGGACCGTCGTTGCGCAAAAATTTCTATGTCGATGACTATATTGGAGGGGCTAATTCCGTGGAAGAAGCAGTCCAGCTTCGAATAGAGCTATCAGATCTGCTTAGCAAATGAGGCTTCGAGCTAAGGAAGTGGACTTCGAATCGCTTGGAGGTTCTTCAGGGGCTCGAACACAATCAAATCGGCACTCACCGGTGTTGAACTTAATCTAGAATTAAAAAAAACACCTAAATAAAGATTAATTGCCCATGCCAATACCCTGCTAGTCCGCCTTGCTCAACAGGATGCATTTAAGCCAGAAGTCAAGGAGCTTCATCGAGGTAACCCAGTTTCGAAGCACTCATTCACCAGGCGTCTCCATCCTTTTTTGGATTCAGATGGAATCATGCGAGTTGGAGGTCGGTTGAATCTTTCCCAGCTTCCCTTCCAATCGAAGCATCCCGCCCTCCTACCTAAAAATCATCCGTTGTCCCAGTTGATCGCTGAAGATTATCATCGCCAGCTACTCCATGGCGGCGGGCGTCTGCTTCTATCCACTATACGCGAAAAATACTGGCCGCTAAATGGAAGAAATTTGATCAAAACTGTCGTCAGAAACTGTTTCCGATGCTCACGCTATCGTCCGGTACTTGCGCAACAGCAAATCGGGCAGCTGCCAGCCTCGCTGGTCAATTAAAATCGCCCGTTCTCGATCACCGGCGTTGACTACGCCGGTCCCCTATACCTGAAGCCGATCCACAAGCGCGCCGCCCCCGCAAAGGCTTACCTGGCAGTCTTTGTGTGTTTTACCACCAAGGCGGTCCACTTAGAATTAGTTGGAGATTTATCTACCCAGGGATTTCTCGCCGCCCTGCGGAGATTCATTTCGAGACGGGGTATGCCAGCCCATATTCATACGGATAATGGCAAGAATTTCGTGGGAGCGAAAGGGGAATTTGTGGAACTTTTTGCTAGATTTCACAGCGAAAGAGAGCAGGGAGAAATCTCCGCCGCTTGCGCCCTAAAAGGGATTACTTGGCACTTGACACCCCAAAGGCACCACATTTCGGTGGCCTATGGGAAGCGGCGGTCAAGACTGCCAAGAAACATTTATTTCGGCAACTTGGAAGCACTCGTCTTACATTCGAAGGTTACTACACCGTTCTACATCAGATCGAAGCTGCCATGAACTCGCGTCCGCTGCTGCCCATGTCCGACGACCCCAACGATCTAGCAGCGCTGACACCGGCGCACTTCCTTATTGGAACATCGATATCCGCCCTGCCCGACCCAGACTATCAGCTGCAACCACGCTGCACCCTTGGAATGTATCAGAATTGGCAGTTACTCGTACAACGCTTCTGGAGCCACTGGCGAAAGGAATATCTGCAGGAATTGGTTCGAGATACGAGATATGCGGCCCGCAACAATGAAATACAACCCGGTCGCATGGTCATCGTCGTGGATGAATCGCTACCAGCAATCCGCTGGCCACTCGCCCGCATCGTCACTGTGCATCCTGGAAAGGACAAATTGATCCGTGTGGTTACTCTTCGAACGACAAAGGGAATCATCAAACGAACCATCCACAAAATATGTCTTCTACCACAGCCAGCGCCTCCGGTACATTCTCATCTGGTACCGCAATCCGAAGCAGCTTCCCTGATGAACATCTAGTCTCGCTTTTTTCGTCAGTTTTTTCTGTTAATTGTGCTATCTGTGAAGTGGAGAAAATAAAAGTTGTGCATGAAACTTACCTGTGTCTGGATCTCGTTGATCATCTTCTGCCTCGAGAAGTCAGCCATCGCTTCTGGGTAGAACCTGTAAAAGAAACCGGAATCCACTTACCTGCGCTGTACTGCTGCTTATCCGGTATAGTTCGCTGGAGAACAAACGACTAAGTAAACACAACGTAGGAATTGACGGTAAGCGCCAACACTGTTTTATCAACCAAAAATAATTAAATCTTCTTTGCCGACTTCGTTATTACTCTTCCGACCATCACTCATAAGTATTAACAAGAATAGTAAGAATTAGAGCACAGTGTGGTAGATCTTTTTCCGTAATGCACCACGTAGAGTGTCTACCCAGCATTACAGGCTCCCCGAGCAGGAGCGACGACCCCAATAACAGAAATTGGTCTGAAGTAGCCTTGCATAAGAGGTAAAATACCAAAAAATAATACCAACTACTTATATGCATAATACTTGAGACATAATATGCTTAGGTATTTCAATACCAAACGAATAATAATTGGTTATGCATTTGGTATTGAAATAGAGTTTAATAAGAGAGTATGTTATGGCTCAAGTATTGTGCATATTAATTTTTGGTATTATCACTTTGGTATTTTACCTCTTATGCAGGGCTAGTTCATAACAGGATATGGTATCAATAACAGAATGAGGTATCATTGAGGTAATTTCTCCTGCTAGGGTACTTATGAGTATCCGTATCCAAGCGTAGCGGGCGAATATAGCTTTGACTGTCTCGCCTAGGAATATTCATGTGTAGGACATGTCCTACTTGTCCCACCCACTCCCCCGGCGCCACTGGATGTTAGAATGCAAGCACGGCAGGTTCGACTTCGCGAATAAAGAACATTTGAGAACCGGCGAATCCAACTGCAGCCCAGCGTTATTTTTTCTAACGTACCTAAACCATTAACAGTTTTACAAAACACAACATGATTGTTTTTCTATTCATTGAGTTCATACAATAAGAATCCCAAAATCTCCGTGTTACATTACAAACTATGTACTATAAATCTAGACCAACATTTGAAAAGGGCGTAACATACCTAGCCATCTACATAGACGAAAAACGGCGAGCGATTGAATTTTGGCTGTTACGCCCTTTTCAAATGTTGGTCTAGAAATAATAGAGCTAGGAGCAGGTGGATGTACGTACACCCAACATTTTTTTTACACGATTGGTATTCTTCAATTACTCTGTTAACCTGAACTTTCACAGTTTATTAAATACCACCTGAATTTTCTTTGATTTTTTCGTGTGGTTAACTCAAAGTTTCATTGGCGCTAAAGGTAGCAATCGACTAAATCCCAACCGTGTAAAAAAGAACTGGGTGGTGTGAGTGATTCCCTTAAATATTGTTCGCTGGTCTGTTATTATCGTGATTATAAAGTTTTTCAGGTCATATATTACCGGAATGATTTACTACTACTATTCACTCGCCCTATACATATTATCTATGCTAGTTCCGTGAGGATCTAAAAGCCCCGGGGCTGCTAAAAATCATTAAAAGTGAAATGAAAAACCAGTTATTCACTACCGCCCCTGAACCGCCGAACCCATCGAAAAATTGCGGCCCAAAAGTGTCACCTCCCCCCGCTAAGTTCCCAATTTCCCATTCACCGAAATCAAGGCGAGCCGTGCCAACAACTCACCCGCTGAGCTTGCTAAATAAATAGGATGCAGATGATGTTGATGATGACAATCGGCGACGACCGACCGGTTTTCACTTTCGATTTCGTTGCCGACGACGAAGATATGTGTGTGATAATGGACCTCGCATGGCTGACAACACGGACCGACCCCGGCCCGGGTCCCCGCACGTTCTCTTTCTCTGACCGATCATATTATGCGAACGAGATGGACCTGAACCGAACGCACCTTTTTCCATTTCTCCCGTCGTTGTCGTCGTCATCGTCGTCGTTGTCGGTCACCATTATGCGTTCGTTTGGGTCCGATTTCATAATCGCTTCGATCTTACATCAACGGTGGGTGCGATTCGAGAGAAAAAATAAACGTGAGATCTGTTTGTTTATATATATGTCGGCTTGAAGACTTGCGACCGAGCACCGTGGCGGATTTATAAACAAACGTGAAAAATATCTAACAAGCGATTTCAAATGTTGATGAAGTCATGTGTGATACAGGTTAGACTCGATCAACCGGAAATTCTCCGAATAAATTCTTGATACTGAATTGTACAATATCGATAAAAATAACGAATAACGAAGACTCCTAAAATTATGATTCGCCGTGAAAGATTTTGTGCAACGCAGTTTGGCGTGGCGTCGCAAACAACTACTTCTTCCTTGTTCCTGTTTCATTTTTATCCTTTCCTTTTCCTCATTACTTCTTTTTATTTTCTTGTTCTATATTGATTTTTCTTCTACATTTTTTCCTTCTTACTTTTTTTTATTCTTCTTTTTGCATCTTATTTCTTCTTGATTTTTGATATATGTAATATATTAGGCCGATACAAATATTTAAAAACAATTATGTTTACATCATCGAATCTGTTTGTCCAAAAATAATAGTTGAGGGGCAAAAAAAATCTGATAGTTTTGAGGATTTTCAATACATTCTTTAACACATCCGAGGAGTTTATTTTTATTTTGTTAATTTTATTTTATAAAAAAAATAAATATTTTTATTAGAGTACAACCCCCTCCTCTCTTTACCTTTCGGAGATCAGTGAGATTTTGTTTAAATATTTTTGTAACGGTCTTATGAAAACTCAAAAGTATTCCTGATTCTTAGGAGTTCCAACAATTCCATTCAAATTTGTGGCAGCCGGACACAGCCATAATCTATAGGTAATCTGTTAGAATATAAATGAATCTGTAACACCGGAATTTGAAAATATGATTTCTCAAACTATTTAAAAACGGAATATTTTTTAAAGGGAGTTCATTAAATCCGTTACAATTTATAGTGGTATATAGAAGTTTGTAATATAATAAAAAAAATGAATTTATTATGAATTTGTATCCGAATGGACCACGCGATTCAAAGAATACTAAATGAAAAAAGATAAAACCAGTAATGGTTAAACATCCGGGCCCCGTGCATTGATTGAAACCGGTGAGATGCACAGCGTGGGATAAAGGGCTCTAGGTCTTGGGAAAGTGCGTATTTAACTTATGTGATCGATCTTCACCTGACTGTCTAACTGGGTCTTCTTCCTGGAAAGGTGTGACGGCGCAAAAAGCGCCGCGTAAGGTTGATTATAATACAAGGAAACGGCGGTGATATTATGGGCGAATACCTGCCCGGCTGGTAGTGATAAGCCGTCTGTTTATGCCACATTTATGTTATATGCATGGAAAGAAGCTGACACGGGCCTAATCAACGCGTGCGGTTACGGCATTCCATGGCAGCCGTATATGGAAATTATTACATTATGGCAGTTGTAATCGGTGGCAGAGACCACCACCGCTGGCGCTGGCTTTTGCTCCCAGGGTGCCATCCCGGATACGACAGGTTGAAAGTGATACGTGAAAGCGAATGCCAAAAGTTGTAAGCGACCCATGTGACCTTTCATATCGTGCATGGTATTCGTTTAAGACATGGATATCCTTCTTCGTTTTCTGCCTTTTCCCTTTAAGTCACTACCCTTTCAATTTTTGGTTATTCGGATGATTTCTATAGTTATCAACTATAATTTCTATAGTGGAGTTATGGCATTTTACAATGATAGGATGGATCTGGGTCAAATGGCATAAAGATATTTGGCGTAAGAATACTGTATATGTTATGTATGTAATAGGTATGTATGTAGTGAGCGCCAGCATCCTAGCTGAAGTCTTATTCTGCATGCGGATCCACTTAACAGTAAGGTCAAATTTCAATATCATTTTGAATTCAACATTTTGCTGTATGAAGGACAAAAAATGGGGGTGGTGAATAAGTAAGCAAGACACTTACATGAAACCCACGGGAAAAATGAGACTCTTCTTCCAGCAGAATGATCGAATAATTAAATTTAGAAATAAGAAAGAGATTTGTGGAAACGGGAATTTAAAAGAATAGGAAATATGACAATTACCTTCTGAAATTCAAAAGAATATGAATTGAAGAGAATTTCCTTAGGAAGTTCAAAATATTTCTACGGGATTTCTGATGAAAATTTTTATTTTTTTTAAAGGAAATTTTTGCGAAAATCTTGAAGAATGTCCGTGAAAATCTAAGAGAATTTCCTTTTTTAGCTAATAATATGTCAGTGGATTTTTTCGTGAAAATTTTCTTCGAAAACTAATTTTAAAAAAATCCGTGGGAATTCTAAAGAGGGATTTTTTTGTTGTTAAGGATCAGAATAACCCGAGAAGAAATACAGTTGTCAGAGGAATTTCAGAAAACTTCTCGAACCTTCAGTTGATTTTTTCGAGCATGCGGAAAATAGTGAGGTCAGTGTCATGCCAAAAACGCCGCCGCTGCCGGTCAAAACTACGACGAACGCCACCGCCGATGAAATCAGAAAACGATAGGTAGGGATTGTGAAAACCTGGGGGCTGCGGACAGAGTCAAAACGATTGTCAAAAAATCTCCAAATCAAGCTGTCAAAAAGTATCCATCGCATCGAGAGAGTTTGTGAGCTTTCTGAGCGCAGCCAAGAAAGCACACGTGTAAATCAACTCACACTAATTACCCGAGCAGCACAAGTCAGACAAAAATGGTTGCAACAACTTCACTGTGACTAAATCTGGTCACATATCAGTTGCAGGAACTTATGTCAAACATGTGTGCTGCTAGGGTATAGTTCATTTTAAACAAAACTCAGTTTTCTGGTGTTATTTGAAATCTATTGAGGAATAAATATAAGGAAATGGCTTGAACTAATTTTACAATCGGCGCAATCATTTTGCGATGTGATAAACTGACGAATTCTTTGGTATTTCGAACGCTTGAAAGTCGGCTTGATAGAACGCTTTTGAACCTCCTGAAGAGAGGCTTCCGAGCTTCTTGAAGGGAGGCTTCAGAGTCTCTTGAAAGTGGATTTCGAGCCACTTAAAAGGCTTCAAAGTATCTTGAAAGTACGTTTCCAAGCCTCTGTGAAGAAGAATTTCGTGCAGCTTTAAGGGAAGCTTCCGAGCCTCTTGAAAGGACGCTTTAGGGCCCTTGAAAGGAGGTTTCAGAGCCACTCGATACGAGGCTTCCAAGCCTCTTGAAAGGAGGCTTTCGAGTCTCTTGAAAGAAGACTTCCAAGTCTCTTGAAAGCAGACTTTCGAACCTATTGAAAAGAGACTTCCGAGCATCTTCAAGGCAGGCTTCAGAGCACCTTGAAAACGGCTTACGAGCCACTTAAAAGAAGGCTTCTAAGCATTTTGAAAGTATGCTTCCAAGCCTCTTGGCAGAACAATTTTATGCCTCTTGAAAGGACCCTCCCTCTTGAAAGTAGGCGTCTGCGCGCTTTCAAAGGCTGTTGAAAGGAGGCTTCCTAGCATCTTGAATGAAGGCTGCAGAGCCTCCTGAGCATCTTGAAAGTACGCTTCCAAGCCTCTTGAAAGAAGAATTCCGAGCCTCTTGAAGGGAAGCTTCCAAGCTTCTTAAAAGCAGCCTTTAAAACCTCTTGAAAATAGGCTACCGCGCCTTTTCAAAAGAGGCTTCCGAGCCTCTTGAAGGAGCGCCTCTGAGCCTCTTGAAAGTAGTCTTCAAAGCCTTTTGAAAGTAGTCTTCCAAGCCTCTTGAAAAAAGACTCCCGAGCATCTTGAAGAGGTTTCCGAGCCTCTTGAAAGGAGGCTTCCGAGAAGCGTAGAACGAAGCAACGAAGCAACTGAACTTTTCGAAAAAAAAGCCTCCAAGCCTCTCAAATGAGACTTTCGTACCTTCAGACTATAGATTTTAGTTCAGGAGCATGTTGTTAACGTATTATCATAGATAACAGATATTTAAGCTAGAACAAACTTTTATTGAAAATCATGTGTAAACTTTTGAAATGATATACGTTGACTTACTACTGCCATCTACTCAACTGATTGCGGAAGTACATATCGACGCAACTGATAACTAACCGTCAAACGCAGACAATACGTCTGACGGTTGTATTCAGGCTGCGTTTTACACAGTAATGATTAGGGATCCTATATTAACCCTTATGCGGCCAACAAAAAAACACACGTGGATGGCCGACAGGGTACCCGTATTCCCATAAATTGATATTCTCATAACTTCAACCATTTTCAACTCATGTTCTCTCATGAAACTCATGTTCTTTTTGCCAATTGTCATGGTTTTCAGCTCATGTCCATGGTTATACAGGAAATCTTTGAAGTAAGGCTTAAGAGTATACACGCGTAATCAAAGGCCATTCAACCAGTTTCAAATATGCTATAAGCTATTTGCGCTTCTTAGAATTGAAGGTGTTCACAGTATATGCTTCGGGTAATGCAAAAAATCCCTGAAGTTCTTAGTCATCCGAGAAATCTCTGGAGTAAAGCCTAAGGATCTACTCGCGTAAACAAAGACCTATTATCCAAATTCATATACGGTACATGCTCTTTGTGGTACTTATCATAGAATGCGTTCACAGTTCCGAGTCATCCAAGAAATCTCTGGAGAAAGGCCTTGAGGTCTACACTCGTAACCATGGGTCTACACTCTGCGAAGTGAACTATCGAAATTCATAACTGGCGCCTTATGAAGCTTCTACCGATTATTCCATCAACAGTGATTCTTATTCGCAGTTACCTTCCCGAGCAATCAAGCGTCGATGGGCGTGTGGTCTACATACCGGCCTCCCGACCGCGACGTCCATGGTTCGAACCCAGTCTGCCGCACTTCACTTTTTTTCAAATGAAAATCATCATTCATAAGGCAACATATTAAAATTCATACCGATTCCTTGTGGCAAATTTTCATAAGGCGTTTGATTGAAAATCATACGTCCATTTTCCTCAGAAGGACTAGTCTCAAAAGTGGTACAAGTTCTTTGTGCACCTTAAAATCAAATGTGATCACTACATATGTTCTGCGCTATCGAAGAATTCTCTCGGATAAGTCCTCAGTCATACAAGAAATTCCTGGAGAAAGGCTATAGGGTCAACACGCGTAACCGAAGATCTGTCAATTGGTTGGCGATCACAACATATGTACTGCAGAACCTCTTTTTGCGCCCAAAAGCGTAGATGGAATCAGAGCGTAAAAAGAAGGAGCGTTATTTCGCATGTAGGGCGTAAAAAGCGGGAGCGTTATTTGGAATGTTGAGCGTAAAAAGAGGGAGCGCTATTTGGAATTTGGAGCGTAAAAAAGTTGACCATCTTTTAGGTAAGCAAAGTTTGATATTTAACTAACTTTTAGTCTTAAGATGTGTCTTTTACCAATTTCGGTATTAGGGTCGTCCAAATTGTTTTCGTTATCATAGTCGTCCAATTTTTTGAGTGCTGAGGCCTTAAGGTGTTTTTGGTCCGCCGAGAAATCCAGAAGTCATAAGGGGTGCAGATCCTTGATGACGCACAGTAAGACGTTAAGGTGATTATACAATAAAGCCAGAAATCGGCCATTTTGTAAACCACGTGCTTTTCCAATATTTTTTTCAAGAGCACGAGATGAAAGAACCATAACGCGTATGGGGCTGAAATAATGTCAGATCGTTTGCTTTGTTATGCTGAATAATCATAATTTGAGTTTCGGCACTGTACGAAAACTATTACGCCAGTTTTGCGCTTTTGGAAATGTATGTAGATAAACGTGTGGTGAATTTGAAATTCACCACGGGCTTCATTGTATAATCACCTTAACCATCATTTTTCAAGTATTTAAAGTTTTTCGAGATCCTCCTGCAGCTTGGACCTATGTGTTTTGTGATACATAGAAAAAAGCGCCTTCATTGCATATGTTCATGATCATCCAAGAAAACCCTGGAAAAAGCCTTCAGCTCTACACGCGTAACCAGAGATCTTTTTTATTGTTTCAAAAGTGGTACATGCCCTTTGTGGCACGAAAAATAGAATGCGTCCATTGCATAGGTTCATGGTCATCCAAAAAACCCTTGAACAATCCTCCAGAGCTTCGTGTGTAACCAGAGTTCTTTTGCCTATTTGAATTGTTATGCATGCCCTTTATGGTACGTAGATTAGAATGCACCCATTTCAAATGTTCATTGTCATCCAAGAAAACCTTGAAGTAAAGCATTAGGATCTAAACCAGAGATATACCAGCCTGTTTTAAATTTGGTACTTGTCCTTTGTGGTACATGAATAAAACGCGTTCATGGTAATACTAATGGCCATCATAGAAATTTATGGAGTAAAACTTCAAGGCTTACACGAATAACTAGAGGTTCTTTAATCTAATGTCTATATGGTACATGATCTTTGTCATATTAACCCGTTTTTCCCAAACGTTTTCGGCGTGAAGTTGAATCGTTCCAATTTATTCACATTTTGGATTTCCAAAGAATAGACAGCTTTGTATTAGTGATATGAATGAAGTTTTATTCTACTTGGAACCAACAACAACAAGACAACAATAACTACTTGGAATGCAAATATATCAAGATGAGGTTTCACATCTTGTTTATTCTTCAATAACTGCCTAGAGCTAATGACAACAACTTGAACTACTTGAAATGCAATCATATACCAATAGACTTCCGTTCGTGGGTTGATCTGCAGATCATTCCTGTATGGAGTTCATAGACTACCTAGTACCATGGCAAAAACATAAACTACTTTTAATGTATACATTCACTCAGATGAGGTTGCACAACTTGATATTTTTTCAATAATTGCATCACGAAGGTTGATCAGCAGGTCTTGACTCTATGAAGTTCGTTGGCTATATGGAACCAATGGCAACAATAAGAACTACTCATGCAATCATATAGCAAGAAGCGGTCACACAACTTGTTTATTCCTCAGCAACTGCCCCAACTACGGGTGTTGATCTATAGACCTTGATTTTACGGAGTTCGTAGACTACTTTTAACCCATGACAATGAAAAAAACACTACATGAAATGTGAAAATATACAGTATTGACTCGATTTTGTCACTCCCGATTTTGTCACTCCCCGATTTTGTCTACCCCCGATTTTATCACGTTTTCGACTCAATTTGCCACAAACAACAATGATTTTCATGAAATTACTTTCACCGTCTGTAGCTTATTATGAATCATTTATGAGTACCTGTCAAAAAGTTTGTCTTCGACAATAAATCACGGGTTACGGTTACGGTTCATATTTGTGAAACAAATAAATTTGAAATAAAAACTGTTCCAATTTTGTCACATTTTTTACTTCATCACCCCAGAATTCGTCAAGAGCGGAGCCCACGACAACGAAAATAACTACTTAAAATACAAACATATACCAAGAAGAGGTCACACAACTTGTTTATTCTTCAATAACTGTCTCCATTACGGAGGTTGATCCACCAACCTTACTCTATGGAGACTACCTGGAGCCCAAAACAACAACAAGAACTACTTGGAATACAAATATATACCAAGATGGGGTCGTAAATCTTGTTTATTCATGGATAACTGCCTCCATTACGGAGACTGTTCCACAGACCTTGACTATATGGGGTACGTAGACTACCTGGAACTCACGACAACAACAAGAACTACATGAAATACAAACATATACCAAGAAAAGGCCACCCAACTTCCCAGCCAACACAAAGTCACATAGGTTAGCGAATAAGTATACATGGTGGAGGCGATATAGGCGCATTCCTCCATTTTACTACATGCAAAATGTATGTATATAGCCTCCACTTTGTACACTTATTCGCTATGATATACGAGCTTGTGTTTGCTGGGTTGTTTATTCTTCAATAGATGCCTTCATTACTGAGGTTAATCCACAGACCTTGACTATATGGAGTTCGTAGGCTACATGGAACTCACGACAACAACAAGAACTACTTGGAATGCAAACATCTTTAAGTAGAGGTCACACAACTTGTTTATTCTTCAATAACTGTCTCCATTACGGAGATTGATCAAAAGAACTTGATTGTCGTTAGTAGACTACCTGGAACCGACGAAATCAGCAAGAACTACATAACATACAAACACATACCAAGAAGGGGTCTCAAATCTTCTTTATTCTCCACTAACAGCCTCCATTACGGAGGTCGATCCACAAACCTTGACTCTATGGAGTTCGTAGACTACCTGGAGCCCACGACAACAGCAAGAACTACTTGGAATACTAACATATACCAAGAAGGGATTACACAACTTGTTTATTCTCTAATAACTGCCTCCATTACGGAGGTTGACCCATGGACCTTGACTCTATGGAGTTCGTAGACTACTTTGAGCCCACGACCACAACAAAAACTACTAGGTATACACACATATATCAAGAAGGGGTCACATAACTTGTTTATTTTTCTATAACTGCATCCATTACGGAAGTTGATCCATAGACCTTGACTCTATGGAGGTCGTAGTTTACCTGGGGCCCACGACAACAACAAGAACTGCTTGGAATACAAACATATACCAAGAAGGGGTCACACAACTTGTTTATTCTTCAATAACTGCTTCCATTACGGAGATTGGTCACATACCTTGCCTGTATAGAGTTCGTAGACTACCTGGAGCCCACGACAATAACAAGAACTACTTGGAATACAAACATGTATCATGAAGGTGTCACACAATTCGTTTATTCTTCAATATCTGCCTCCATTACGGAGATTGATCAACAGACCTTGACTGTATGGAGTTCGTAGACTACCTGGCACCAATGACAAAAACAAGAACTACTTGGGATACAAACATATACCAAGAAGGGGTCACACAACTTGTTTATTCTCCAAAAACTGCTTCCATTACGGAGGTTGATCCATGGACCTTGACTCTATGGAGTTCGTAGACTACCTGGAGCCCATGACAACAACAAGAACTACTTTGAATACAAACATATACCAAGAAGGAGTCACATAACAATTATTTTTCAATAACTGCCTCCATTACGGAGGTTGATCCACAAACCTTGACTCTATGGAGTTCGTAGACTACCTGGAAGCCACGACAACAACAAGAACTACTTGGAATGCAAACATATACCAAGAAGGCGTCACACAACTTGTTTATTCTTCAATAACTGCCTCCATTACGGAGGTTGATCCACAGACCTTGACTCTATGGAGTTCGTAGACTACCTGGAGCCCACGACAACAACAAGAACTACTTGGAATGCAAACATATATCAAGAAGGCGTCACACAACTTGTTTATTCTTCAATATCTACATCCATTACGGAGGTTGATCCACAGACCTTGACTCTATGGAGTTCGTAGACTACATGGAGCCCACGACAACAACAAGAACTACTTGGAATACAAACATATACCAAGAAGGGGTCACACAACTTGTTTATTCTTCAATGACTGCCTCCATTACTGAGGTTGTGTACATAGACATTTGGTTACGCTAGCGGATTTTATGGAGTTTTTAGATGTCTCCGAGTTTCAGCTTTCAGCTATAAAAAGACATTGAAATATCACCACAAGAAGTTGAAAAAGGAACACGGGTACCCTGTCGGCCGCATAAGGTGTTTATAAGACTTGTAGTCCTCTACGTTCACGAAACATGGACAATGCTCGTGGAGGAATTGCAAGCACTCGGAGTATTCGAGAGACGGGTGCTTAGGACCAGCTTTGGTGGTGTGCAAGAAGACGGTGCGTGGCGGCGAAGAATGATTTACGAGCTCGCCCAGCTCTACGGCGAACCCAGTTTCCAGAAGATATCTAAAGTCGGAAGGGTACGATGGGCAGGACATGTTATGAGAATGCCGGACAGAAACCCTGCGAAGATGGTGTTCGCTTCTGATCAGGCAGGTGTATTGTTATCTGTTTATATGTAAACTAAATAAATGAAAATGAATATACCAAAAACCAAGTCATTCGGTTGTGATGCTCCCGGGACGGACGGGAATAGGCGCGGAGTGTCTGTTATTTTATTACAATCTAACTTCATCTTACTAACTACATTATGGATAAAATTTAATATTCACGCAACCAATTTATTAATATAATTGCAAGAATTAAGGTTTAGGTTTGAGACAAGTATTTCTAAACGAATTTCTGAAGGAATTGTTGAAGACATTTTCTAAAGAATTATTTAAAGAATTCCTGAAAAAAAAAATCCAAACAAATAGCTATTAGAATTTCTATACAAATTTTGAATCATCTGAAGGAATTCTTTCGAGTGTTATACCAGGAATTTCTCCGGAAAGTCCTTTGAAAATTCGGACAGTAGTAAAACAAAACCCTGTTTTGAATCTGGATTTAAGACTTGCCATAAAAAAAAACAACATCAGGATTGCAGTCGATCCATCATCATACTTCTTCGGATATTTACGAGAATTCCTTGGGAATTTACTTTAGGAGTAACTTCGGAAATTTCTTCTGTAACCATTCAGGTGATAATCCATGAATTAGTTCAAAAGTGTGTACGGAAAATCCTACCCCAGGAATTGACTCGGTTAGTTACTCAGAATTTTTTCTGTCATACCTCCGAAAATTCTTTCACTTGCATTCGAAAATATCTTCAAAAATGTCTTAAGGAATTTTTTGAAAATTCCATTAAAATTAGTAACCCTCCAGAATTTTCTTCAAGAATGCCTTCAGCAATACTTTCATAAATTCTTTCAGGAATTCCATCGGAAATTCCATACCTTCGGCTCCCGTAATTTCGCTGGAATTTCTGGATTTTCCGGAATTTTCGAACGAATTTCTAAAGGAATTTCCCAATGAATTCCTGAATAAATTTCCGAAATTTTTGAATTTCGCAAATTCTCAGGAAATTACTTTACAGATAAATTCCGATTTTTTTTAAAATGTAGGGGAACTGTACCGGTTTTGGCCATGTTCCTAATTCCGCCATGTTCCGAATAACTCCAAAAATAAAGTAATTCGGGAGGGTTTTATTAGTTCTAACAAGAGATATATCCCTCACGATTCAACGCTGCTTTTAACTGATCGATTATTTGGCAAAAATATGTATTTTTCAGAGTTGGCCAGAATAGGCACTAAGTTGGCCAAAACCGGTGCACTTCCCCTATCAGGATATTCCTACAAAAATCCTTTTAAATTTTTTAAGGAAAACTTGCGTCTTGAGAATTTCTTCAGAAATTCGGATATCTTTATACCGTTGTTAACCGCAAGTCGAGCACATCTGTATATGGAGGCCCATATACAGATGTGCTCGACTTGCGGTTATCGGCAGTATATCCCTATATCGAGGTGTGCGATTTGACCAAAGCCAAAAACGTTTCCCCTCTCGATATCTTAGAAACTGTTACGAATCTTGATAAAAAATAAAAACTGGTTCGGAAGAACATTCAAATTCACGTCTAAAATCTCACAAAACAAGTTTCAAGAGCTAATTGTGATCTTCTGTTTTAGGTACCAGACTAAGGCTGGAGTGGCCTGCGCAGTGCATAGAAGTCTTCTCCATTTCTTCATTTCGCAATTATTGTTTTGCTTTTTTTTTCGATCAATCATAAATGTAAACTTTGTAGCATTCATAAATGCCAATAGATCACATGTACAACTTTTATAGTTACAGTATGACTTTAAGAAGTATTTCATAATAACAAATAAAACACAGACGGGTTTATTCAAGGCATGGAGTGTATCAATAAATTCATAATTAAAATTTCAAAATATCCGGAATTTATAACCTGCTTCAAAAGGTTTTGAAAACAGCCTATAGAAGGATCAATGCATGTTACATGTTTTTTTATAAACTGAAGAGCATGACTGTTGTCGCAATCAAACCGCAATAAATAACAGCGAATGCCAAAAAGTTGTTTGAATGTTACTTGGGAAGTATACTACTTACTTACTTATGGATCCTGTACACCTCCGGTGGTGCAAAGGGCCGACTAGAAAGATCTCCATCCTGAGCGTTGTCCAGCTATCGCTTTAACCTGTTGCCAGGTTAGATTTCGGTCGACTTCTTTAATTTCTTTATTGAGGCTTCGCCGCCATGAGCCTCTGGGTCTGCCTCTGCTGGGATCCAGCCTAATGCTTGTTTACAGATTTCGTTTCCGCCCCTACGTAGAGTGTGGGCGAGCCAGCCCCATTTCCGATCCCGAATTTCTGTTGCTATTGGCCTCTAGTGACAACGACGAGCTCGTTGTTTGAGATCCAGTTGTGAGGCCACCAGGCCAGAATTATATACCGCAGGCATCTGTTGATGAACACCTGCAGTCGTTGAGTGTTCTCCGCTGATACATACTATGTTTCGCTAGCTTATAACAGCACAGATTTCACGTTAGAGTTGAAAATTTGTATTTGGGTGCGTTCACTTATCTGCCTGTTTTTCCAGATATTTCTTAAACTCGCAAAGGAAGCTCTTGCTTTCTTGATCCGTGCGCCTATGTCGATCTTGGTACCGCCGTCTGACGCCATTTGGCCACCAAGATATTGGAAGTTTTCAACATCCTCCACTGGTTGCCAGGCTACTGTGAAACTGGAAGGAGTCACCGTGTTTACATCCAACGATTTGGTTTTGTTGACGTTGATGACTAAACCTGCCGAAGAGGAGCGCTCGGCAAGGTCGTTGAGCTCACTCTGCATGTCAGAGCGCCGTTGAGCGAGAAGTGCAACGTCATCAGCCAATTCGAAGTCGTTTAAATTCTCCATGGTTATAGGTTGCCATAACAGCCTGCGGTTTGGTTCACGGTCAATCGCACCTACCAGATTCTCGTCGATTTCGATGAGGAACAGAAACGGTGATAGAATAAATCCTTGCCTCACACCAGCCACGACCCGGATAGGGTCGGACAAGACCCCATTGTGCAGCACTCTACACGAGAAGGCCTCGTACTGTGCCTCGATGAGGCCGATGGTTTTCTCAGGAACCCCCTTGCGTCTTAAGGCGCTCCAAATATTCTCGTGATTGTGTCGGTCGAAAGCTTTTTCGTAGTCAATTAATACCAAGTAAAGGGACTCTTGGAATTCGTTGACCTGCTCCAGAATTATACGGAGCGTGTTAATATGGTCCACACAGGATCTTCCGGCACAGAATCCGGTCTACCTCCGCCGGAGAGTCGCATCGATCTTCTCCTGAATCCGGGCTAGGATAATTTTGCATAGAACTTTAAGAACGGTACACAGCAACATAATGCCTCGCCAGTTATCGCATACAGTCAGGTCACCCTTTTTGGGCACCTTCACTAAGATACCTTGCATCCAGTCGACCGGGAAAGTTGAGGTGTCCCAGATATTACGAAATAAACGATGCAGTAGTTGAGCGGATGTCATGGGGTCAGCTTTGAGCATCTCGACTGATATGCGATCGACCCCGCTGGGGCTTTATTCGATTTCATGCTTTGGATGGCTTTGGATAGAGATGGAGCTTCGGTATTGACGCGTGTTATACGTCGAATCCTAGGCAGATCATGCCGAGGTGGTGGTGGTCTGGCTGGCTCTCGAAAAAGTTGTTCGAAGTGCTCGAACCAGCGTTTCAGCTGGTCAGTTGGGTCGGTCAATAACTGATCATTCGCGTCTTTCACAAACGAATGTCCCCGGTTGCTGCGGCTCTCTCTCCTTCGTCGGCCAGAGCGTTGAGCGTTTTACTTCCTTGGCAAGAGCCGAGTATTGTTGACGGGCTAAGACTTTGGATCCTCTGGTTTTTGATCGCTCTATCGCGGCTTTGGCTTCTCTTCGCACCTCTATTTTCCTCCAGGTCTCATCGGTGATCCATTGTTGTGATCCATGAAGTGCTTTCAGATTCATTGGTAAGTGGTAGGAGATTCCCATTAGTTCTGAGTACTTAAATAGTGTAGAATCTTGCTTAGTTCCTCCACCAGGGGTCTCTGACTTACCATTGTACAAAACCACTGTGAATATCTTTCAAAGCAACGAGAGATGAGTTAACCTCGGACTGAGAATCTTTTTAGTGAAGAATAAAAAAGGACTGTTGGTTGGATAAGTAGGCTTATCCAACCTGGACTTCATCTTATGGCTCGTATGTTCATCCCATGAACAACCAGCAATTAAAAGAAATTTGATTTTTTCCTAATTTCTGTGCTGTATTTCTTTGCTTCGCGATGATATATTGTAGAAAAAGGTATCTTATATTTTAGTTTTCTTTTCGTTTGCAATATATATTTTAAAATTGTAATATACTCGTGGGAGATTGGATTCTTTAAACTAATTACTATCGAGACCGTGATACTAGAGTGATACAGGTAAACGCGCGTCTGCTCGGGTGTGCAGTCAGTGATAAAACTGAATCTTTATTCTTTCGATTGCCACTGCTGTACCAGACAGCCAGTGGTGTAGCTAGGGGCGGATACTACAGTTCTCCCCCTTTTAGTTTGAACATATTAACAATCGATTGCAGCAAAACTTCACTACTGCTTAAACATAAAACAATCGGCAAAACTCGACTGCCGTAAACATTTCAACAAGCGGCAAAACATAACTGCCGCTAAACAAACTCTGAACTCGGCAAAACATGACTACCGATAAACTAGTCCACTTTTGACCGCCTCCGTGGCAGTTAAACTTTTTTTAAAACACACAATAGTTCAATAATATTTAAATTCGACATCTTTCTTGAGCTTGAGCTTGAGCTTGAGCTTGATTGACTGCTCGTAGTTGCTACTCCATTATGAGCAGATCAGCTGTTCTTGCACAGGGTTTAAAAGCGACATCTTTCTTGAGACGCTTTAGTCGCTCCGAACGTCGGACACTTTCCACACGGTTCTTCGATGGTGACGATCGGTTCTTCACTCGCTTCGATGGACCAGCCTGCGGATCAACCTGCTCAGCCGGCAAACTCAACGACCCTCGCTGATCATCGTCTACTGACGACTCACTTCGACGGCGCGAAACACCAAACCTCGCCTCAGGACCACGACCCGTGACCCCGTTACGACCATCCCCGTCACCGTAGATGAAAGAATCCGAAGGAAAACCATAAAAGTCGTCTTCGTCGTCGCTTAACCTAACGTCTTCGTCATCGTCCTCTCTAGCACGCTTTCTTCGCTGGACCCTCTCGCTCCTCCCCAAGAACAAACCTCGGCGCTTTGGGGTGCCCACCAGCTTCAGCTGATTTCGATGAGCGGAGTAAACTCTCCCTCCAACGGAAACCTGAAAAACACGTGAGGAGATACGTCTGAGAAATTTGGCTTCTAACCATCTACGAATATCCGTAGGTCTGTAATTCTTATAGTAAACAATATCTCCAGGACGCAACTTGTCAATCCAGTCATGTTTCTTGGGACTAGGACTATTTACAATACATTTATCCACTTCCTTTGGTTTCGTCGAATGATGCTTAAAACTATTCTTTGGATGGAGTAAATCCAACAGCGTCTTCGGCTTAAAACTAAACAACCTTTCGGAAGGAAACGTATATCCATCCTCCAAACAAGTATTCCGGTAGCCAAACAAGAAGTACGACACCATATCCTCAGTACTTAAACCAGCCAAATCCGGATCTAACAGAAATTTCTTCAAACCTTCCTTCACAACCCTGACCATACGTTCCGCTTGACCGTTGCTCGATGGATTATACGGTGGACTCTTCATCACCTTGACTCCATGCTTCTCGAAGAAATCAATCAACTCTTTCGAGCTAGACGGTGGTCCGCCATCCGTAACAACTACGTCAGGTAACCCAAACCTTGCAAAAACGTTCAAAAACTTGGTCTTGACTTTCCTGGCATCTGTTCCAAACTTCATGTATTCAACTTCAATCCATTTTGAAAAACTATCCACAATGACCAGGAAAACCTTCTTGTCGAAGTAGAAGAAGTCTGCATGAATTCGTGTAAACGGTTTTGTAGTAGGAATCCAACTAGAATTTGAAACTGGCTTAGTAACTGCATTCATCTGGCAACACACACTGCATGACTTGACGAAACTCTCGATGTCACTGTTCATGCCATACCAGTAAACTGTCCTCCTTGCCATTTGCTTTATCTTGGTGATTCCTGAATGATTCCTGTGCAACAACTTCAACATCTGCTTTTGTAAACTAGCAGGAATAAACACACGATCCTGGTACAACAAACAACCATCGACCAGTACAAGATCTTGATGCTGAGCATAAACATCCAACAACCTACGCTCCAACTTCTTTGGCCAACCATGCTTCATGTAGGAAACGATTCTTTGAATAAACTCATCTTGCTCTGTTTCAGATGCAATCAAAACATGGTCCAAAGGAAACTCATCGTAAACGTTCAAACTCTTGATAAACTCCCGTTGCAACGAAACTGGCACTTCATCAGGCAAAGGAAACCTTGAGCAAAAATCTGCATTGCCCATTTTCGATGACGGTCTGTAAACAATGTCAAAGTCGTATATGTTCAGTTCCATTACATATCTTTGCAGACGCGTCACGAACAACGAATTCTTGCCTTCTTTACCAAATATGCCTATCAAAAGTTTGTGGTCGGTATACACAGTAAATTTCTTTCCAAACAAAAATTTGTGGAACTTCTTTATGGTACTTACAACGGCCAACGCTTCCAAGTGCAATATTGGGTAGGATTTTTGCGAGTTAGTTACTGAAAGAGGTAAAACTAATAGGCCTCTCCTCTCCTTTGGTTTCGTGAGCAATCACACCACCTAACCCATAACTGCTAGCATCTGTCACAACAACGACAGGCTTTTGCAGATCAAAAAACTCCAGAAGTTTTGAAGACAACAACGACTGCTTACTTTCTTCAAGCACACGACGACACTCATCAGTCCAGACAAACTTAACGTCTTTATTAAGTAAACCATATAAGCAGCTTAAACGTGAGGATAAATTGGGTATAAACTTACCGTAGTAATTTATCAAGCCCAAAAACGCCTTCAACTCGGTGACATTATTCGGAACCTTGGCTCTACGAATTGTCTCCACCTTTTCTGGACACGGCAACAAACCTTTATCAGTCAACACGTGACCCAGAAATGGCAAACTAGTCACAAACCATTTGCATTTTTGCAAGTTGACTTTAATGTTGAATTTAGAAAGTCTCTCTAAAACCAAATTAAGCTTTCTTAAACAGTCTTCAAAATCCTCACCAGCCAGCAAAACATCGTCTAAGTAGCAATAAACTCCGTCAATGCCTTTCAAAACTTGATCCATGACTCGCTGAAATATAGCAGCACTTGAAGAAGCACCTTGTGGTAAACGATTATACAAAAACAAACCTTTGATTGTATTAATCACCATAATTTTTCTCGACTTTTCCGACAACAACAACTGTGTATACGCTCCGGTCAGATCCAAGGAACAAAACACTTTAGCACCAGCTAGTGAAGCAAACATATCTTGTGCCAACGGCAGCGGATAGGTGTTTGGAATGATCACCTTGTTGATCAAAACCTTACAGTCGATCACCATCCTAATTCCGCCATCCTTCTTCACTACAACAATCACCGGTGATGCCCACTCACTTGCATCGATCGGTGTTATGACGCCATCTTTCTGTAAACTCTCTAAAAGTTCGACTACTTTGTCTTTTAAACGTAATGGAACGTCATAAGCACGCTTGAAAATCGGTGCTGCTCCTTTTTTCAACACTAGATCTGCCTCAAAACCTTTGATGGAAGTAAACATTGACTTACAAAACACATTGGCAAACTTACTTTTGATATCTTCCACGACACGTTCCTCTGAAGTCGGCAAAGACAGCTGGTTCAGGTTTGCACCACTGCCAAACGTTTTCCTCCATTCAGGGAAGAAGATATCCAGCCAATCTCGTCCTAACAACGGTGTAAACGAGCTTCCACAGCGTAAAACAACCAGTCCATTCAGCTCAACCGTTACCGGAATCTGTCCTTCAACAACCAAACGACTTCCATTAATCACTGCCAACTTCTTCGTACACTTCTGCAACGGAATATCGGCGAATTCTTCCTCGTACGTCTCTCTACTGACGACGGAAACTGCAGCTCCACAATCTATCTCCATATCTACTCGTACTCCTTTAACCAAAACTGTACGGAAACACGGTTCGTTGATTTTTCCGATGGAAGAGATCAACACACAATCCATCTCCTCATCATCCGAGATAGATCTGTTCAGCCGACGACGCAAACTCTTCTGATACTCTGTCAACTTCGGCTTTGCTGCTGGAGAATCCACAAACTTCACAGATTTCTTCACCTTATCCTTCAAGTCATAGCAGAAACGACGTGTGTGACCATCTCTGCCACAGTAACTGCAGTGAAACTTCTGCGATCGGGATGAAGAACGATGTCCACGATCAAACGAACCAGAACGACTACGGCTCCTAAAACGCTTATTTGGTCCACGACTTCTACCACGGGATCTACTACGTGACACAACACGCTCTTCTCGCTTACCAAGCCTGTTCAACACACTCACTCGACCGGACTCACGAGAAACCAGCTTTCGATTCACTCCAGCTAGCTCCCTGTTGATGATGATCTTCTCCGCCTTGGCTAGCGTCAGACCTTCCTCATCAAACAAACGTTGTTGAACATCCGGGTCGCGAATGCCACACACAAGCTTGTCGCGGATTGCGATGTCCTTAAATTCGCCAAACTCACACATCTCCGCTTGTAGCTTCACTGCGAGAATGAAATCCTCCGCACTTTCGGTAGAACCTTGCATTCGTTGATAAAACTTGTAACGCTGGATCATGTCGCTTTCAGTTTTGTCGTATCGCTTCTTCAACGCGTCGGTAATCTCCTTAAACGACACCAACTTCAAGTCCTTTCCAGGAAACAGAAGCTTCAACTCGCTGTAAACGTCCTTTCCGCATGCCGCCAGAAACGATGCCTTCTGTTCATTCGCATCCGTCATCTTGTTGTCGATGAAAATCCAGTCCATCTGCTCCAGATACTGGCTAAACGGAATCGTACCGGGTATGTACGGCTCAACGTGATTCACTAACGGCATACTGACAGCGATGAAAACGACGAGTGTGTAGTGTAAAGACATTCGAAGCCCAGAGTGGACCATTTGATTCATTGTCACTCTCGATGATGGTGTTAATGAACGAATGATGGAATCATAGAATTTGCAATTCATGAATTCGTAACTATCGTAAATCGTAATATATTATTCTCTTTAACCCGTATAGGCCCAGGTGAAGAAAATCAAATTAAAAATGCCATTGCTCATCGAATATTTGACGGATTTGCTTAATTTTTTCAGCATTAGACTCGTACAGGTTTCTAGTTTCCGGGAACATGTTGTTGGAATCGGAAATGTCCCTGTGGCCGGAGTTATCCCGGGGGGTCACTGGGTCAAATGCGGTCAAATTGGCCATTTTTTGGGACCACAGTGAGATTTGTCGAATTAACCGAGATAATTCTCCTCAAATTCACACAAAATGATTGTCACTATTTCCAGGCATCATGTACTAGAGCAGAACAGTGCTTCGGGAGCTCGGATTGTGGCCAACCGATTGATTACGGATGAAGCCGCCGAGGGAAGTGGCCAAAAATAGAACCATTCTGATTCAGGCAATATGGGTGTCAAACTTCATGAATTTCAAATGGCATTGCGAATAAGATCTTTTTGGTATTTCTTTCAAGACAACTGGCCACTTTGTAGCCGGTTCCGGAAGACCCTGGGGGAACCGGGATACCGGCCAAAAATGGAACCAGTGCGGACCGGGCAATATGGGTATCAAATTTCATGAATTTCAAAATGCATTGCGAATAAGATGTTTTTGGTCTTCCTTTCAAGTCAACTGGCCACTTTGTAGTCGATTCCAGAAGACCCTGGGGGAGCCGGGATACCGGCCAAAAATGGAACCAGTGCGGACCAGGCAATATGGGTGTCAAACTTCATGAATTTCAAATAGCATTGCGAATAAGATGTTTTTGGTCTTCCCTTCAAGTCAACTGGCCACTTTGTAGCCGGTTCCGGAAGACCCTGGGGGAACCGGGACCCGGCCAAAAATGGAACCAGTGCGGATCGGGCAATATGGGTTTCAAACTTCATGAATTTCAAAATGCATTGCGAATAAGATGTTTTTGGTCTTCCTTTCAAGACAACTGGCCACTTTGTAGCCAGTTCCGGAGATCCCTGGGGGAACCGGGATAGCGGCCAAAAATGGAGCCAGTGCGGAACAGGCAATATGGGTGTCAAACTTCATGAATTTCTAATAGCATTGCGAATAAGATGTTTTTGGTCTTCCTTTCAAGTCAACTGGCCACTTTGTAGCCGGTTCCGGAGAACCCTGGAGGAGCCGGGATAGCGGTCAAAAATGGAACCAGTGCGGACCAGGCAATATAAACAAAATAATTCTCCTCAATTTCACACAAAATGATTGTCACTATTTCCAGGCATCATGTACTAGAGCAGAAGAGTGCTTCGGAAGCGCTAGGATTGTGGCCAACCGATTGATTACGGATGAAGCCGCAGAGGGAAGTGGCCAAAAATAGAACCATTCTGATTCAGGCAATATGGGTTTCAAACTTCATGAATTTCAAATGGCATTGCGAATAAGATGTTTTTGGTCTTCCTTTCAAGTCAACTGGCCGCTTTGTAGCTGGTTCCGGAGAACCCTGGGGAACCGGGATAGCGGCCACAAATGGAACCAGTCCGGACCAGGCAATATGGGTGTCAAACTTCATGAATTTCTAATAGCATTGCGAATAAGATGTTTTTGGTCTTCCTTTCAAGTCAACTGGCCACTTTGTAGCCGGTTCCGGAGAACCCTGGAGGAGCCGGGATAGCGGCCAAAAATGGAACCAGTGCGGACCAGGCAATATAAACAAAATAATTCTCCTCAATTTCACACAAAATGATTGTCACTATTTCCAGGCATCATGTACTAGAGCAGAAGAGTGCTTCGGAAGCGCTAGGATTGTGGTCAACCGATTGATTACGGATGAAGCCGCAGAGGGAAGTGGCCAAAAATAGAACCATTCTGATTCAGGCAATATGGGTTTCAAACTTCATGAATTTCAAATGGCATTGCGAATAAGATCTTTTTGGTCTTTCTTTCAAGTCAACTGGCCACTTTGTAGCTGGTTCCGGAGAACCCTGGGGAACCGGGATAGCGGCCACAAATGGCACCAGTGCGGACCAGGCAATATGGGTATCAAACTTCATGAATTTCAAATGGCATTCCGAATAAGATGTTTTTGGTCTTCCTTTCAAGTCAACTGGCCACTTTGTAGCAGGTTCCGGAAGACCCTGGGGGAACCGGGATAGCGGCCATAAATGGAACCAGTGCGGACCAGGTAATATGGGTTTCAAACTTCATGAATTTCAAATGGCATTCCGAATAAGATGTTTTTGGTCTTCCTTTCAAGTCAACTGGCCACTTTGTAGCCGGTTCCAGAAGATCCTGGGGGATCCGGGATAGCGGAAAAAAATGGAACCAGTGCGGGTCGGGCAATATGGGTATCAAACTTCATGAATTTCAAATAGCATTGCGAATAAGATGTTTTTGGTCTTCCTTTCAAGACAACTGGCCACTTTATAGCCAGTTCCGGAGAACCCTGGGGGAACCGAGATAGCGGCCGAAAATGGAGCCAGTGCGGAACAGGCAATATGGGTTGGGTATCAAACTTCATGAATTTCAAATGGCATTGCGAGTAAGATGATTTTGGTCTTCCTTTCAAATCAACTGGCCACTTTGTAGCCGGTTCCGGAAGACCTTGGGGGACCCGGGATAGAGCCATAAAATGGAATCAGTCCGAACTATGCAATATGGGTATCAAACTTCATGACTTTCAAAGGACTGCGAATATAACATTTTTGTTTTTCTTTTCAAGCCAACTACCCACTTTGTAGCCGGTTATAGGTGACACTAGAGATCCGAAACAGTGGCGAAAGATGGAATCAATTGGGACAAGACAAAGTGAGTATCAAACTGCTTTAATTACAAAGGACTTCACGATTTTTTTGTGTTTTTTTTTATCAACTCATCCGGTCACTGTGTAGCTGGTTCCGGGAGCCCACGAGGGACCGGGTTAGTAGCCAAAATGGAATCAGTTAAGACCAGGCAACATAAGTATTAAACTTCATGAATTTCAATTGACATTGTAAACATGACACTTTCCACCTTTTGGGAGTCCCTGAGGGACCCGGGATAGTGACCAAAGAAAGACCGATTCCGACCAGACAACGTGGCTAACATATTTCATGTATCTCAAAGGACTTCATGGATTAAAATTTTTTGCTTCTTGTATCAGCTCACGGTCACTTTGAAACCGATTTCAGAAGTTTCTGGAGGACGCGAGATAGATTGGAACCAGTCTGGACCAGGCAATATGATTATCAAAATAATTAATTTCAAATAACATTGCGAATATTGCATTTTTGTTCTCAATTCAACTGCCGTTTTTGTAGCTTATTCCAGAATTCCCTGGGAATCTGGGATAGCGGACAAAAATTTAATTAATTTGAACCAGGTAATATTGTTACTTAGTGAGTAATTGAGCTTGTTTCATAACGGACGCAGATCCGGATAGTTAACCTTCTTTTGGGCATTCGGAAAATATGATTCAATTAGTTTTCGAATGAATGTGTTTCGTATCGGTCTGAATTGATTTCATTTTGGGTTACAATTCTCCGTCCCCTGCGGACTTCCGGAGCCACCAATAACAACACCAAAACGCTATATTCGCAATTGAAATCCATGAAGTTCGAAACCCACATTGCCTGGTCCTGACTGATTCCATTATTCGTCGCTATCATGGGTTTCCCAGCGAATACTAAAACCGGTTACAAACAGGTCATATTCGCAATACCATTTGAAATTCAGGATGTTTGATACCCATATTGCCTGGTCCGGATTGTTTCCATTTATTGCCGCTATCTCGGGTCGCCCTGGATCTTCCGAAACCGGCTGCAAAGTGGCCAGTTGTCCTGAAAGGAAGACCAAAAACATCTTTGATTTGATACCCCCGGGCTCTCCGGAACCGGCAACAAAGTGGCCAATTGACTTGCAAAAAAGACCAAAAACATCTTATTCGCAATGCCATTTGAAATTCATGAAGTTTGATACCCATATTGCCTGGTCCGCTCTGGTTCCATTTATGGCCGCTACCCCGGTTCTCCCAGAGTTCTCCGGAACCGGCTACAAAGTAGCCAGTTGTCTTGAAAGAAAGACCAAAAACATCTTATTCGGAATGCCATTTGAAATTCATGAAGTTTGATACCCATATTGCCAGGTCCGCACTGGTTACATTTGTGGCCGCTATCCCGGTTCCTCCAGGGTTCTCCGGAACCGGCTACAAAGTAGCCAGTTGACTTGAAAGAAAGACCAAAAGATCTTATTCGCAATGTCATTTGAAAATCATGAAGTTTGATACCCATATTACATGTCCGCACTGGTTCCATTTATGGCCGCTACCCCGGTTCCCCCAGAGTTCTCCGGAACCGGCTACAAAGTGGCCAGTTGACTTGAAAGGAAGACCAAAAATATCTTATTCGCAATGCCATTTGAAATTCATGAAGTTTGATACCCATATTGCCTGGTCCGCACTGGTTCCATTTTTGGCCGCTATCCCGGTTCCCCCAGGGTTCTCCGGAACCGGCTACAAAGTGGCCAGTTGACTTGAAAGGAAAACCAAAAATATCTTATTCGCAATGCCATTTGAAATTCATGAAGTTTGATACCCATATTGCCTGAATCAGAATGGTTCTATTTTTGGCCACTTCCCTCTGCGGCTTCATCCGTAATCAATCGGTTGGCCACAATCCGAGCGCTTCCGAAGCACTCTTCTGCTCTAGTACATGATGCCTGGAAATAGTGACAATCATTTTGTGTGAAATTGAGGAGAATTATTTTGTTTATATTGCCCGGTCCGCACTGGTTCCATTTTTGGCCGCTATCTAGGTTCCCCCAGGGTCTTCCGGAACCGGCTACAAAGTGGCCAGTTGATTTGAAAGGAAGACCAAAATCATCTTATTCGCAATGCCATTTGAAATTCATGAAGTTCGATACCCATATTGCCCGGTCCGCACTGGTTCCATTTTTGGCCGCTATCCCGGTTCCCCCAGGGTCTTCCGGAACCGGCTACAAAGTGGCCAGTTGACTTGAAAGGAAGACCAAAATCATGTTATTCGCAATGCCATTTGAAATTCATGAAGTTTGATACCCATATTGCCTGGTCCGCACTGGTTCCATTTGTGGCCGCTATCCCGGTTCCCCCAGGGTTCTCCAGAATCGGCTACAAAGTGGCCAGTTGACTTGAAAGGAAGACCAAAACCATCTTATTCGCAATGCTATTTGAAATTCATGAAGTTTGATACCCATATTGCCTGGTCCGCACCGATTCCATTTTTGGCCGCTATCGCGGTTCCCCCAGGGTCTTCCGGAACCGGCTACAAAGTGGCCAGTTGACTTGAAAGGAAGACGAAAAACATCTTTTTTCCCAATGCAATTTGAAATTCTGAAGTTTGACACCCATATTGCCCGGTCCGCACTGGTTCCATTTTGGCCGCCATCCCGGTTCCCCCAGGGTCCTCCGGAACCGGCTACAAAGTGGCCAGTTGACTTGAAAGGAAGACGAAAAACATCTTATTCTCAATGCCATTTGAAATTCATGAAGTTTGATACCCATATTGCCCGGTCCGCACTGGTTCCATTTTTGGCCGCTATCCCGGTTCCCCCAGGGTCTTCCGGAACCGGCTACAAAGTGGCCAGTTGACTTTAAAGAAAGACCAAAAAGATTTATTCGCAATGCCATTTGAAATTCATGAAGTTTGATACCCATATTGCCTGAATCAGAATGGTTCTATTTTTGGCCACTTCCCTCGGCGGCTTCATCCGTAATCAATCGGTTGGCCACAATCCGAGCTCCCGAAGCACTGTTCTGCTCTAGTACATGATGCCTGGAAATAGTGACAATCATTTTGTGTGAATTTGAGGAGAATTATCTCGGTTAATTCGACAAATCTCACTGTGGTCCCAAAAAATGGCCAATTTGACCGCATTTGACCCAGTGACCCCCCGGGATAACTCCGGCCACAGGGACATTTCCGATTCCAACAACATGTTCCCGGAAACTAGAAACCTGTACGAGTCTAATGCTGAAAAAATTAAGCAAATCCGTCAAATATTCGATGAGCAGTGGCATTTTTAATTTGATTTTCTTCACCTGGGCCTATACGGGTTAAGAGTCTTGTATTCGAATCAGCTTCAATCGATTTGAATCGTGTCAAGTACTAGAGTAGTAGAGACAACCGTACTATTGAGGTCGAAATACGTATAGGTAAAGTTACAATCAAGTGGTGGAATTCAATGGAATAGTGCTGATAAGTAAAAACATTCCACTAAAAAGTATTAAAATAGTTATCTATACAGCTCCCAAAAGCTAGAAGCATGTATTGCTCTAAAATTGAAATTATTTTGTTGGACATTTTTGCAATGTCTCAATATTAGAAATTCTATGAAGTTCATTGGTATTATACCACGAGGAAACTTCTGAACTACAAATTTTATTTTGAATCCTCTGGAGTGCCTTCTTTCTGGTATTGAGCAACTAGTCCATATTGGCACATAACAACATGGCAGGTCTAAATTTGTTTGTAAATCAAAAGTTTGTTCTTAAGACAAAGTTTTGATTTTCTGTTTATAAGTGGATAGGCACTTAATATATTTGTTTATTTGGCTTAAGGCCTTCAATGTGATTTTAAAAGATTTTGATCTAGCAGAAGTCCAAATATTTAGCTTGCTAGACCAATTAATTGAACCCCATTCATAGTGACAATATGTCTGCTAGAAGGTTTCAAATAAGAAGCTCTCGGCTTATGTGGGAAAATTATAGTTGAGTTTTGAAGTATCTGAAATTTTCCATTTTTTAAGTAAGTGAGAAAATATCCAAACTTTTTTGAATCTAATACAATATATGTCGCCCTTAAAGAGCCAGTGTCATCTGCAAACAAAGATTTTTGACACCCTGGTTAAATTGTAAGTCAGAAGTAAAATGATACAATATGGGCCCCAGTATGCTGCCTTGGGGACACTGCTTTACAGGTAATCTATCAGATTTAGTATTCTGATAGTTTACCTGCAGTGAGCGATCTGATAAATATTGGATCAGTTTAATGATGTACAGAGGAAAATTAAATTCATCAATTTTACAATCAAACCTTCATGCCAAACACTCGTCAAATGCTTTCTATATCAAGAAGAGCAACTCCAGTCGAATATCCTTCAGATTTGTTGAGCGAATTAGTTCGTAACTCAGCTGATGAGTGGTGAATGCCCATGGCGAAAACCAAATTGCTCATCAGCAAAAAATAGAATTGCATTAATATGAACCATCATTCTAGTTAAAATATCAAACAGTTTGCTTATTGAAGAAAGCAAACTGATTGGAAACTACAAGCCTCATCTGGATTTTGTCCGGCTTCAAAATTGGAACAACTTTGTTTTTCCATTTATCTGGAAAGTATGCAATTGAAAACATTTGTTAAATAAATTAACCAAAAGGATAAAGAGCTCTCAGGAAGTTTTTGATAAGTATGAAAATACCATCATCACCTGGGGCTTTCTATTTTTAAATTTTCTAGTAATAGATCTCACTTCATCCAAATTGGTTCCAACGAAGGGTCAAAACATTCTCTTGATTGAGAATGTCTTGAAGCTCCGTGTAACCTGATCCTCAATTGACAGTGAGGCCTAGACTAAAATTATGGGCACTCGAACTGCTGAGCAAGTTTTTGAGCCTTTTCGCCATTAGTTAATAAAATTTTATTTCCTCTTTAAGCGCTGGAATTGGCTTTTGAGGTTTTTAAGAATTTTTAATTTCAAAAGGGTTTGAATCGATCCAACTTCGAGACATTATTCTCAAAGTTGATATTTCTCAGAATAGCGAAACGTTTTTAATTTCATTTTAAATCTCGCCAATAACTTTCAACGCGGATCGCGAGTTCTTTGGTATTGCCTTCTTCTCACATTTTAAGACGGATCAGTAGCTGAAGATCGTCGTCAATAATAATGGAGTTGAATTTACACATTTGAATTGTAGCCTCTGGCTTCGACAATTAAATTTGTCAAAGATAGAGAGCATTATCATATCACTTTTGGTATCGAGAGGAATAACAACATCAAAATTCCTATCGATATACGTTTTAAGAAACCAATCAGCTCATGATAATTAAAGTAGAGCTGATTGGATTATAAATGGCTTCTTGTGGATTTCAAATGTCACAGGAAGGTGATAGAGTCAAAGTCAGCATGAGTTACCAATTGGCCAACAGCTGACTTGAATCCGTTAAAACTAAATCAATTGTAGAAGGATTTCGACTGGAAGAAAAGTTTTCCATTGGGATATTGAATAGTATAATATCCCGCAGAACAATCTTCAAATAAAATTTTGCCGTTGGAATTGCTTTGAGATTATTCCATGAACGGTGTTTGGCATTGAAGTCACCAATTACGAAGAATTTTGATTTTTGGAGTCAGAATTTGAAGATCAGCTTTCAGCAAATTCTTTTGCTGCCCATTTCTGAAAAGGCAAGTAGGCTGCAATGAAGGAAAATTGTCCAAAATTTGTTTCAACAGAAACTCCCAAGGTTTCAAAACTTGGTTTCAAACGAAGAAAATAATTTATGTTTGATACGTCTATTAATGACAATGGCGACCCCACCACAGGCGCTGTCAAGACGATCATTTCTGTAGATAAAATAGTTTGGATCTCTTTTAATGGAGAGTCCTGTTTTAAATACGTTTCAGTTATACAATATGCATATTATGAACTGAAAGGAAGTTGAATAATTCATCTTCCTTACCCTTTAGAGAGCGGGATTCCAATTTAGAACTTTCACACAATTATTTGGATCCATTGAAACGGAGTCCGATAACAATTTTTGTGTGTACTTTATACCAACCTGAACAGCTTCAGGAATGAGATTTTTGAACATTGCATCAATCATGTGATGCATTGTTCAGTTAAAAAAATCAGGCGAAGCAGTCATGCTACCTGAATCGGCAACATGACCGTTATTTTCCGTTGGGACATGGGTATAAACCCCATTTTGAGAAGAGAAATTTGGTCTACCAGCAGCGATGTTTGCATAAGTAGGTGGACATTGGAAAATTGAATCTTGAAGTGCTTGTTACCCGTTGACGAGCGGCAAAATTTGTTTGTGAATTGTGGTGGGTAGAATTGCTCGACCGGTAACCGGTTTCGAAATTTGAGGTTTGAAAAATTTCTACCCGTCGAATCTGGATCCGATTGAATTTCCGTCATCAATTTTGCACGGAATTCAAAACTTTTTGCGTGAAGGCATTCCCAGAAATTGGATTTATGATTGCCCCCACAGTTTGCGCACTTAAATTTATTGAATCTTTCTCCACAGGACATGCGTCCTGGCGTGAGAGGTTCCACCAAATCATGCATTTAGCATCCATGTGACAATGTTTGTCCATGACCCCACTTTTGGCACTTACGCCACTGGGGTTTTGAATTTCCAGGCCTGCGGAAATGTTCCCATGTAACAAGGATACGAGACATAATACAGGCCTTTTCCAACTTTTTTATATTATTTAGTTCATCTTTGTTAAAATGAACTAAATAAAATTCTTGAGAAATGCCCTCTGGAAGTACCAGAATGGGATTTCTTTTTTCATCTTAATTACTTGGACTGGTGAAAATCCAATTGAGAAATTTCAATTTTAATCTCATCCAGTGATTTGTCATCACTGGGAGACCTTTCAAGACGACTTTGAACAATCGCTCAGTTTTGTCGTCGTATGTGAAGAATTTATGGCGCTCTCAGTTAAATAGTGAAGAAGACGTTTGCGATCGTCAGGATCCTGGCAAAACGCGGCAGTCACCCTTCCCAGCAATCTGAAATGAAACCTGATCCCTGAAGGTTACTCAAAATCTCATTCCAAAGCCAGAAAACTCGGCAACAGATACCACAATCGGCGGAATCCTTTGTTTTTTCGCATGAATCGAATCACCCATGATTCGATTTGCTCAATATCATTATCAAATCGAACTGATTGCTCAGTTCGATTGAGAAGAATTATTTCCGATATTAGAGTTAGAAGGAATATCTGAATTCTCCAGCTTCCTTCTATTTTTTCCGCGCTTGGGCAGGACGGTCTTGAAACCTTGTTTCTTTGAAGGAAGGGAGAATTCAGAGACTCCCTTCCTCTTGTTTTTGTTAATGCTCATGGCTGAGCGTGGAGACGTGACCTTCTAAGAGGTTTTTCCCAGAACGGTGTCCCTGCAGATTACCACACGCTTGTCGAATTTTTACCGCAAACGGGTCCAACGTAAACGAAGGCACGGGTCCTTGCAAAGATCGTAACGGATCAGTGGGTCAAATAGCGCTAAGAAGCCGTTGAAATTAAATAGCTTGAGTATTAAAACTTCCTTCCGCAAAGAGAGAGAAGAACCGCACAGCACGAAAGCACGATGCGGTCTGAAATAATAATAACCCTTGTATAATAGATCTGCGGAGGTAAATTGCAAATGGAGGTGGATTGTGCCTCAGTGTCTATTGCAAAAGTGACTATATGAAAAAATTAAAAACCTTTATCAGAATGCAAAGGAGACTGATAGTTGTTAAGACAAACTTAAAATTGAAGGAGAAACGAATGTTTTGTGAATTTAGAGGAAAAAGAAATTTTGAAAATTTTGGTTCTAAATACGACTACAATTTTATTCCTTTGATGGGTAGAACATGGTTAGATGTTTTTATCCGAGTTGGAGGAATTATTTCACAAACTCTGGTAATATTAATAATATGGTGATTGATAAATGCGAAACAACAGTTGATGAGATAAAAAAAGTATTCTAATGTTTTTACGAAGGATTTTTCCCTGGCAATTAAAGGACATGAGGCTGAATTGGTCTTGAAGATGAAGTGCCAATTTTAAAAAGCTATAATGTTCCTATCGACTGAAGGACAAAGTAATGAAATATTTGGATAAACTGAAGATCAAAAGTTATCCACCTATCAAAACAAGTGAATGGGCATCTCCGTTGTGATCGTTATGAAAAAAATAATGACATCGATTGGTAATTGATTGTAAAGTATCAATCAAAGTTATAATACCAAACACTTATCCGTTACCAACAGCTCAGGATTTGTTTGCGGGTTTAGCTGGTCGTAAAATGTTTTGCTCCTTGGATCTGAGGAGCATATACAGCTAATGTTGTCAAAAGATGTAGAAAGTTTATGGTTATTAACACCATTAAAGGCCTTTATATATAATCGGTTACCGCAAGGAGCGTCACAAGTGCCCAATTTTTCAGCAGATAATGGATCAAGGTTAAGAATTGAATTTGTTTGTTATTTGGACGATGTGCTAATTGCTGGAGAATGTTTTGAGGATTGTTATAAAAAATAATGTTGGTCGTGACCGAACTTCCAAGCTTCGATTGACGGAATGGTGCCACCGCTACTCGCCATCGGAGAATGCTGTCATTTCGAACGACAATTCAAGTAGAGAGCAGCTTTCTGAATTGTCCACGAGAATCTGCTTCCTCCAGTGACATTTCGATCAGCAGAGGGCGGTGCCACCCGCTTACTCACTGTCTACCAATGTCACCGGAATTTGCTGCTACTTGGACCTACTCCTGTAGGTCCTGGTCCGGATGGGCACTACGTTAAAGTAGGTAGCCTCTGGTCGATGCGTTTCCCACATCTGCCAACTATTCAAATCTGTTCGATCATTTTCTCATATTCATAGACATATGACATGGTCCGTTAGTGATGAGTTAACGCTTCATGCATATCATTCGTAATTGTTGCTATATTTTACCATTAATGCCATCGACTTGCATTAGATGACATTTAATTGCCTACTACAGTTGATTCAGCAATACGCACTGAGCTTTCATAGCTTGGTTACACCACATTCAAGAGTTTATATAGAGATATGAGAAGATTTATAGTTACCAAACTATTTTTTAAAGAGTTATCAAGTATGTTTAAAGGAACTTATGCTTTGTTATATTTTTTTTCTATTTACTTAATCTCCAATACTAGTTGGTTTTACAAAGACTTTCGGATGTTAACATTAAAGTAATTTGGAAAATGTCGTTTTTTGTTACGGAACTTGACTATTTGGGACATATATTAGTTGATAAGGGTCTGTCACCATGTCCTGACAAAACCCTAACTATACAGAAAGCTAAAACTCCAACAAATGAGATGGAATTGAAATCATTCCTTGGCCTAATTAATTATTATAAATTCTTCCCGGTTGTCTGAAATTGTGTCGTTTATATAATTTATTGAAAATAATGTAAAATTTGTTTGGGATGAACACTGTGATAGAGCTTTGTGAAAGTAGAATTTACTTATGAATGCACAGTTTTTGGAGTTTTATGATCCCAAGAAACCCAGATAGTATCTGACGCATCCAGCTATGGCTTGGGGAGTATTCTCATATTATTGACGAAGTAAAAACGATAAGTTTTAAATCCTTTTCACTTTTCAGCACAGCGAAATATCCTATTTTACACTTGGAGGCTTTTGGCTTTAGTGAGTACTAAAAAATCATAAATATCTTTATGGACAAAATTCCAAGTTTACGGATCATAAAACCTTGTAGGCATATTTAAAGGAAGAAAAATTTTATATATGTAATAAGGCAGAGAGATCTATACTAGAGCTCTCTATATATGACTTTGATATTCACTATCGACCTTACAACACAAATGGAACGTCAGATTTTTGCTTCAATGATTCCGCTAGAACAAACAGTTGCCTAAGTATTTAGATATGAATATGAAAAGTTACTAAATTTATGGAAAACGAGATTACCCATTGAATTAGCATGATGCGAATAAAGTTAATAAATTAGTAGCATTTTTGCACGTTTTGACTGGCAGACTTATTAGTCTCTGATGGTGGCCTCACCATTTAATTCGGTTTCATTTGTAGTTTTCTTGAAAGACAGGGCATAAAAGTAGTAAAAGTCCATCTTATCATCCATCCAGTAATGGTCAGCTGAGAGGTAAGAACGGTAAAAGATGTCATGAAAAGTTTTATTAGAGCGAAATGTAATGGAATTAGATTTGAAAAGCAAATTAATTTGTTTCTAAACATATAGGCAATTGTTCAACGAGGATGGAACAGGTCCATCGGAACGAATATTTTCGTACAAACCAAAAACTTTAATCGATTTAGTACATCCAAAAAGCATTTTAAACAGTATTTACAAAAACAGCCACCGCATGAAGATACTAACATCCCAAAAGATGGAGATGTCCATAGTGGTCAAATGATCCATTGAGCAATCTGATAGGGAGACGATGTTGTGTATAAAAACCACAACCTCACGTTAAAGCTAAATGGATAAAGACCAGTTTTATTAAGTGGCATTCTCAAATATATTACAGGTGCAAACTGAAATGTTAATCATGGCCCACCGCGACCAGGTGCGAGATATAAGGCCATGGACCAAAGTAAACCAATTCAGTCCTCCTGAGGAGGTGCGATGAAGGGAAGATCAGAGTGGCGGAGAAAGAGTCTTGCAGCGGCAGCGGAGGGCAACGGTCGATGTTCCGCAAGTAGACGTGAGCGCTCGAGCAAGACGTAAAAGAAACACGATGAAATCATAGATCAAACTTTTACTCCGAGAAGATCAACCAAGGAAGAAAATTAGAAAGACGATATTTATGTTTACGCGTAATCTTTTGAAAATATCGGCAAGAACGATTCTGAAATACTTATTGAATTTACAATTTGTCGAATACCTGAATGATTAAATCATGTTCGAATTATAATTTAGTTTAGTTGTCGGAAACAACAAGGAAGGAAGAACATCCAAAGGGATGAGGAGTTATAGATATGGTCAGATTCAATAAAATCATTAGAGCGTGTTGTCAACTGACAGCTCGCTAATCTTAATACACATATCCAATATATTACCATACGAACATGTACTCGTTTACAAGACATTGAAATAAATCAACCAGTCTTAGTCTGGTTAGATCGTTCCCAAAAGCAAGTCAACGCATTCCTGTAAACCCAAATATACCAAATACATGAATACTCAACACTTTCAAGAGGCTCAAGCTCTTTCAAGAGGCTCGAAGCCTCTTTCAAGAGGCCTGAAGCTCCTTCAAGAGTCGAAGCCTTCAAGAGCTCGAAGCCCCTTTAAGAGGCTCGAAGCTCCTTTCAAGAGGCTCAGAAGCTCATTTCAAGAGGCTTGAGGCTTACTTCAAGCTTCTCCCAGAGTTCGAATAATGAAAATTTCAGCCAACTTTATGGATTTTCAGTTCCTTTTTATGAATCTTATTAGTTACACTTATTTTCATTATCCGCTAAACATATTTATTTATTTAGGTAGGTGTACCACTGTCGCAATACATAAGAATAACTATTTTTTTAGAAATAAGTAAAAGGTATGGGTGGACTTTATATATCAAGCGAAAGGTTTTACTTCCTGCCCTTAGAACAGCTTTGAAAACCACAATAAAATTTGTTATTATTCTCAAAATTGATTAATCCATAATAGGAACGCATGCATGTTTTGCAATATTCTTAATTTTGGTTCCTTATTTGGCAAATCCCATTGTTTTCTATGGCACTGGCCAAATAGCCAATGGATGGAACTGGCGGGCTACGGCCACGACCCTCCCCCATAAATCCGCCCTGGTTGGTGGTTGATTTGCCTTACAGCGTTTGCAAGAGCTGTAGTTGGCAATTATTGATGATGTGTATCTACTAAGGCAAAACCATGGGTGAATCGAGAAAGTCATCACCGCCAGGTGGATTTGGTTTTTTATATTTTATACGCAATGATCGTCAACAGATTTTTTATTACTTTATTATTGTGTTATTTTTAATTATTAACTACTAGCGAAAGAAACCTGTTGCTCTGGGTGTTGCAAATGTCACTATGTACTATTTGGCACCGCATTCTAGATCAATTTCCGTGCGTTTGTTTTGTTTTCCTCAACAGCTGACCGAAGGTTTCAAATGTTTTTTTTATATTCCCTTCAAATCTACCAACTTTTGTATACACAAACTCAAAATCCCAAAACGATTAAATTAGGGAAAAACTCCGTTCGCGAGTTAAATCGTCGGAATGAAATCTCCTGATTTTTATTATATAGAAGTTCAACACATCAGGATCTTTATCAGATGTAATGGCAATCAACAACGCTTTACCACTTTTTGAATGCAGCTTGTTACGAGAAAGTCGGTATACATGATTGGTATATAACACTATGGGTCTATGGGAGGATAGAGAAGGTTAAACTTATACTAAATGAATGAAATTTTGTTATCATTTAGTATAATTACTGCAACTAACGCTTTAACACCATTCTAGTGGCAGTCAAACAAAGTTGTAGAATGCAATACTATCGCTTATATATATCGTGGCCAGCAGCGAGAGTAAGAGCACCCAGATAAACAATGGATCACCGATGAAATCAGGAAAAAGATAGAGAAGCGAAAAGAAGTAAAAGCCGATATAAAAGCGACCAAAGAAGTTAGAGGATAATCCACGTAGTCCACGGTTGGATCAATTAGAATTGGGTTCAAGCTTTTGAAAACTATACCGAAATTTAACAAATTAAATAAAACATTTGAAAAGGACCAATTTTCATAGATAGCAACAATGAAAACTTCAAATACGTATTTCATGCCATGTACATCTGCATTGTGCTGCTTCAACTGCATGAATGTGCCACAATCTTCTTTTAAATCTACAGAGTACTGAAGGTGAGTATGGATAATTGCATCTCCTCTGCTTTTGTTAGTCGTTTCCGCATCCCTGTTTCATGTGCTAGCAATTTTTATTATTTTCCGACGCAGAAATTCTTCTGTTAGTCTTTCAGATCTATTTACTTCTGTGGTCCCGTTCTTGTAGGGTTGTTCCATTTCCCATTATGTCCTTTTTCTTTTTCATATGATAACTGTCCATATCATTGTCCATCAAGTTCGATCTATCGAACGGAGGAAATTCTTCTACTGAATTGGCGTTAGATCCGTAATTCCGTACTTACATTCCTCCTACTGCGAGATTCTTCCAGGCTTCTTAGTTCCTCGTATTGTTTTTCCATCGGCCATTTCAGAATCATCGTCAATTGAAACGCTTCCCCAATTGCAACGGAAGGTTGGATCTCATTGGCCTGGACCATAAAATTCATCCAAAGGCAATCTTTCGGCCAGCCCACTTTGTCCCTATCAAGCACGGCATGCCGTTCAACGCAGTGGTTACCCTGGGTTTCTGATTCCTCTTCGTCCATCTGAAAATCGTTCTCGCTTTCAGCATTCCGAGCACAATGGTTCTGCTCCACTTGTAGATGGAAAGAATGAAACTCGACCAGTTGATTTAAACAAAATCGGATATCGCATGTTTGGCAGTAAATCATCCAGTTTGAAGCCGAGATGTTTAACCATCAGATCCGACACTACGGTCTTGAGCCTAACTCGCTTGTCTTCCCGACAAGATTGTGTACGATCGTCGGTTTGGAAGACATGTAAAGCAATTTCTATCGTCATCTGCCGATGATCGTGACCTATTTCGGATGGAATTGCCGTTGTACTTTTAGATAGAACGATTGAACTCCTTAGTTGCGTCCAACAGTTTTCACAAAGTATGTCTTCCGCGCGAAATCTACTACTCTCAAAACCCAAATGCGCTTATAAGATCGAGGATCACCGTGACCGATCTGGAAGATGCTCGTTTTACCACAAGCACTGGTGCCTCGCTTCAGCAAGAAGGCAAGTGAAGCAGTTTGTGGAGAGAAACTTCGGTGCCCCGGTGGCCATCCTACTGAAGGTTGGTGGTGATGAAATTTATTTGTTGACTGAAAGAACTATGATTGATTGAGAAAACAGTCGACACTCAGCACTGTTTTAAACTATTAACACTTTCAATTATGTTAAATTTATAACAAGAAAATCCGTAAAACGAGAAAAATTGATAAACGTCGAACGAAAACACGAAGTTTAGAGGTCCAATGCACGAATGAACACAGACGTTTGAGACGGCGCTGTTTACTAAAATGAAATATGTGAACTCGATGAATGAAAAGTATTCATTCTGAGTAAACAGCGCACCGCTCAAACGTCAATGATGAACTCGGTATGGACCATTAGGTTCTGAGCGTCTGTAGTCAATCTGGTGACAGATTAGTAGTATTCTTGTTGGAGCTCAGCCAACCAATCACGAACTCGACCTCGTCGAGTCAGTGGAGTACTACCGAATGTCAAAAGTTCATTGACGAGGACCGAATTCATTCGTGACGTCATGCCAGAACCTAATACTGTCAAAGTCGTGCAAGAGTTCATCAAATCTACTCACCCAAAGCGAGGTATTCACCAGGGATGCAGATGATATTTTCCAATGTCTTCACAGTCGTTTAAAATGTCTTCAAATGTCTTCAATATTAAGATTATGATTATCAGCGAAAATTTCAAAATCCAATAGGTCTTCTTCTTCTTCTTCTTCTTCTTTAGCATT